>NW_021166996.1:80103-87603 GCF_900634415.1 Cottoperca gobio | reverse complement strand
CGAAGCCTCAGGGGAGACAAGAGGAGTTGGAAGGGGACGCTTCATCCATAATTTAACGTGCGATGCTGAAATCTGTCCCCCGTGGAGTTTTGGGTAGGGGAGAAAGTAGGTTCTTGCCTGGACTGACAGGAAGACAGGCTGATAAAGAAGATAGAAAGGTGGACGAGCAGCGTTGAGGGAGTTCTCCAACAACACTGGATGTTTGCAGCGCTGCGGACCGAGTGAGAGGAAAGTTTGAAAGTGTTGGAAGAGGAATACGGTCGGAGAACACGGAGAGGTCTGCACAAAACATGAAAACACACAGAATCCCACCGCAACTCTGGCCAAACGTACGCGGAGACATATAAACCCGTGTGTGATTGTCAGATGGATCAAACCAAAACCGTGGACACTGTTCTGCTGCCAGGTTTCAGTTTGTCCACCACGTTTGTCCAACCTGCCACACAAAGGTCTTCCTCGCACGCGGCTGTATATACGAGGGTGAGAACATCGTCGGTATGGGGAAGTTATAGACATGGTTGGACACAGACCCCCTAACCGGGCCTCCCTTTTCCAACGTCATCAGCTGATTAAATGGGCGTTATCAGTGGTTATCTGTCCAAACTGCACCTCCTCCTACACAAACAATCAAACTCCTGCGTCAGAGTTTTGTGTCCCGTCCGAGTGAAGCCAAAGTAGAAGAGCCTTAAACCTGCATCCCCTCTGACACCCAGCAGGGGGCGACTCCCATTCGTGGTGATTGTCGGCTAAAGGCTCGGTTCACTCGGCTCCACCCTCTCGCGTCTTCTGGTTCCAAAAATGATGCCGACGACTAAAAGGTCAAAATCGAGGCTTCAAAATCAGCCATGTCACGGCGACTACGTCCACTTCTTATGACCAGTCGAAGGCTTCGTCCTGCAGCCGGCGCAGAGACGATGCAAACAGACTCCTGCTGCTCCTGACGTCTGATGTCCAACACTGAGATACGTCCCCGTGTGGAACCAAACAATGTGTATTGTGAGGAAGGAGGGCGACAGGAGAACTGAGGGACGAGAAGACGAGTGTCGTGGGAATCTTCTCCAACCTCGTGTTGCAGCGTGACGCCGTCGGAGCTGCGAACGAGAGGAAACAGATTTAGAGACGAGCTGCAGGAGGTCGAACCGACAGGTCGGCCACTGAGGTTAGTTTGGGATAAAGTTTGAGACTTCTTCTTGAGGGTTTGTTTTGACTGTTAGTTAGTTTGCAGGATGTCTCTCAGAAACAATTTAGCGCGTAAACTCTGAGGCGTCGAAGCGTTCGTGTATTAAAGGAGCAAATATCTGTGGGACAATTATTAACATATTGTGCATCACAGCCTGCTGTACCTTCTCCCTCTGAGCCTCACACATCCAACACACACCGTCCAGCTGCCACACACACTCACTACAGCACCACAGGTGGATTAATCCGCCGCTGAAAATAGTCCCCAACAAAATGCAGTTTGTTTGTTTGATTTGCTGATTTGAAATAACTTTTCAAACACGGAACTCTATGTTTGTGTTTCTAAAGATTTACGTCTTCAGTAGATCCACTGGGCTCCACAGACAGGAAGTCAACGAGTAGTGTATGATTTATTTTATGGGATCTGTTGACGATAAGAAAAATATAGAATATTTCCATCCTTAATATTTGAATCAATTCAATGTATGTAACTATAAATCATGCATGAAGATATTGTTGAGACACACACACACACACACACACACACACACACACACACACACACACACACGATTATATGCATGTCTGCTCAAACCCATAAGAACTTTATGTTGTTTCACTTTGTCCAAGCTGCCGTCGGCTCTAATGATCCTGAAGGGGAGACGTGAAAGAGGCACCACACACACACACACACACACACACACACACACACACACACACACACACACACACACACACACACACACACACACACACACACACACACACACACTCACTCCTCCTCCTGTGGGATTGGTGTAAACATAAATTAATCATTGGAAGCTGAACTTGCTTTAGGCCTGCTGGCTTGAAATTAATTTTTTAATGGTGAGCAGATCTCTGTCTTCATCTTTCTGCCTCACTCCCTCTCTTCTGTTATTCAATAAATACATTTATTTTCTAGCTCTACTGCTTCTCCTTCGCTCAGGTATTCACAACACACACACACACACACACACACACACACACACACACACACACACACACACACTCACCTGACAAACTGCACATTGTAAAATTGGCTGTAGGTTTTCTTTGTCAGATTGACACACACACACACACACACACACACACACACACACACACACACACACTTCTTGTGTTTCTCTGAGCAGCTGGTTGCAGAGTTTCGGGGTTATAGTTGGAGGTTCGGGAGACATTCTGTATCGAGCGTCCTCGTAAGTACTAGTGTGTGTGTGTGTGTGTGTGTGTGTGTGTGTGTGTGTGTGTGTGTGTACTGGAGAAGAAAAGAGCACATAATGATGTGTTTAGTATTCTGCTCTCCTTCACTCTGTAGTATTGATGATCGGTGTTCGGCTCGACCAATGGGAGACGCCGTCTCACTGCTGAACAACACGAGCTGCCTCAGCCTCCAGTTCAGCTCTCACATCTGTTTCTCACAGAACATGAAGTGAAACATCCAGTGCACGCGCTCCTGCATTTCTATTCAAAGCTCCGATCAATGTTTGATTGTTAATAACGCAGACACGACTCTGAGTGTTTTCAGCCGATTGTTTGGCTCTCAGCGAGCTGCAGGAGGACGCGGTCAGAGACGAGCTGGTGGAGAAGACGGAGCACCTGAACAGACGGATCTTTCCTCAGGAGTTTCTGCACTGGGCCCATAAAAGTCAGATAATGGCGGCTAGACGAGCTGCTCCTGAACAAACAGCCGCGTCTCACAATCAACAATAAAACTGCACTTTCTGTTATTATCAGCAGATGTGCTGTTAGAGAGGAAGTCGAGTGTGTGTGTGTGTGTGTGGTGTGTGTGTGTGTGTGTGTGTGTGTGTGTGGTGTGTGTGTGTGTGTAATATCATTATAATTACTTCATATAACTTGGACTAATGCATCTAATTAATCCAAGAGACGATTATTATCACAACATCCAACATTGTTCTCTCTTTACATTCGCATTTAACATCTGGACAGTGACTCGCTCACACGCTCACATGCACGAGCAGTTAGCTTGTGCACGAGCAGTTAGCTTGTGCTAACAGAAGTGTTGCATGTGTTGCTGTGAAAGATAAGATACGTTACTAACATCTTGGAGTTGTTTCCACTCTTTGTGCTGAACTATGCAAAGCTAATCCTCGACGTCCAGCGTCAGTGTTACATTCAGACTGTAACTACAACCAGTTCTGGCTCAGTAAACGTTAGGGTTTAAGAAAAAAAGCAAAAACTAAATAATAATTATACTAAGAAGTAAATAATAAACAAAAATAAAGATGAATAATAAAATAATAAAAAAAGAAGTAAAGATCATATAAATAATATCATACTAAGGGAGATTAATAATATAGTAATAAATAAAATAAAAATAATTAATATAAATAGTAATCATTAAGGGAGATATAAAATAAAAATAATTAATATAAATAGTAATCATTAAGGGAGATTAATAATATAATCTAATAATAATTTGGTAAGTGTTGTGTTACGTCACCATGTTTATAGCTCTTAGCAACTTTAACTTTGTGAGTACGATGTTGTTGTTGTTGTTGTGAGAAATAAGAACTAAGTTGTAATAGTTTGACATGTTTGGCTGAAAGATGATTTCAGGATTTTCTGTTCATGTCATCTCAATGTAACGCAGGAACACGTTTGTGTGTGTTTAAAAGTCTGTGTGTTTGAATGTTAACCTGTGTAATTCAGTGTGTGTGTGTGTGTGTGTGTGTGTGTTAGCCCTGCAGCTATACTCACCTGTCAGTGCAGCGGCGCTCCGGCCTCCTCGCTCTGATCCTCTTCCGCTCGGAGCTCAGAGTCGACTCACATTTATTCTTTTGTTTTTAACAACTTCCTCACCAAAGTACTTTCACCAAAAACTAAAGCCATCGACACACATTTAGTTAAAATAACCTCTTATTATCACGGTGATGTGTGTAGCGAACACACTTATATTCACTTTCATTTGATATTCAACAGAGAAGAGCAGGAAATCTACATATTTGAGGCTGAAAACTGAATTTAAAGACATTTGTGCGTTAAACATTTCTTGAACTAATTGATTCGTCAGCTGATCGATGCAGCTTCACGTCTGGGATGATCTGAAAGTACGAATAATCTGTGTTTCTACAGATTTCTCACAGTACACACACGTTTCCCCCCGTTATTAATTAATGTAACAATATCTCAGTGACATAAAGATCCCGAACACCAAAGTGTGTGTTTGGTGGAGGATTAGTGAAGCACAGAGGAGGTGAACACACACGCAGCTATAGGAGTGTAATAATCAATAATTCAGTTTCCAGGATTTGTTCAGCTCTGTAGAGTCGACTGTTTGACTGGCGTGTGTGTGTGTGTGTGTGTGTGTGTGTGTGTGTGTGTGTGTGTGTGTGTTTAATCTGCTGAGCCTGAGACGATGCTGAACGTCCCCAGTGGGAGCACACAGTAAATAAGAAAGTGTTTGAGAGGTCTAACACACTCTTATGACACGTTGAGCAGAGATCTGTGTTATTGTGGAGTTCACAGTTTGTGCTGGTGAAACAAACACAGAAGCAATAACGTGGTTCATAAAAACACAAGTCTCCAGATGTGCTTCTGTTTTACTGTGTCGTCACTTTCCATCAGAGATATGAAATGTTAAAGTAACAGGTTTTAAATGATCGGACACAAGGGGGGGGGGTATTCTGAGAAGAAACTTGGATATAAAGTGTAAATATCTGAAGAACAATGTGAATATTCTCAGATTAAAATGCTAAATTGAGGCACTGTTTTTGAAAGCAAGCTGACGAAGCTGTGATGTGTGGAGGCTGACACAGACCTGCAGCCCGTCTGTAGTCTGCAACGTTGACCTTATTCAGTTAACGGGAACATTCACAGCCTCTACCAGCGAACTACAAGGCTGCTAACTGTGCACGTCTCTGACTGATCGTACATCGTCACAAGTCTTTTGAACTGAAAGCAGATTATAGATTCATAATCTACATTCTGTTGGATTTAGATTTAAGACTTCAGTCATCGCTTATACTGAACTACCACCACTCGCCTCAGCTCAACTTTATAACACTAATTTCCATCCTGTGTGTGTGTGTGTGTGTGGTTGTGTGGTGTGTGTGTGTGTGTGTGTGTTTTCTCTTGTTAACAGTCCTTGACGTCCTCTCCATCCACACCTGTGCCCATGGCTCACTGTGGTGCAGGTTCCCCGCTAACTTCTCCTAATGAATAGTGAACGCTGTTGTCAGGGCTGATCAGGCAGAGCAGCAGGGAGGGGGGGGGGGGGAGAAGGTTTCGGGGAGAGTTGGGACGGAGTAGAAGTCCTCTGTCTCTCATCGATCCTCTCTCTGTCTCTGATGTGCAGCTCTGAGGCTGATGTGCAGCTGATGTGCAGCTCTGAGGCTGATGTGCAGCTCTGAAGCTGATGTGCAGCTGATGTGCAGCTCTGAAGCTGATGTGCAGCTCTGAAGCTGATGTGCAGCTGATGTGCAGCTGATGTGCAGCTGATGTGCAGCTGATGTGCAGCTCTGAAGCTGATGTGCAGCTGATGTGCAGCTGATGTGCAGCTGATGTGCAGCTCTGAAGCTGATGTGCAGCTGATGTGCAGCTCTGAGGCTGATGTGCAGCTGATGTGCAGCTCTGAAGCTGATGTGCAGCTGATGTGCAGCTCTGAAGCTGATGTGCAGCTGATGTGCAGCTGATGTGCAGCTGATGTGCAGCTCTGAAGCTGATGTGCAGCTCTAAAGCTGATGTGCAGCTGATGTGCAGCTGATGTGCAGCTGATGTGCAGCTCTGAAGCTGATGTGCAGCTGATGTGCAGCTCTGAGGCTGATGTGCAGCTGATGTGCAGCTCTGAAGCTGATGTGCAGCTGATGTGCAGCTGATGTGCAGCTGATGTGCAGCTCTGAAGCTGATGTGCAGCTGATGTGCAGCTCTGAGGCTGATGTGCAGCTGATGTGCAGCTCTGAAGCTGATGTGCAGCTGATGTGCAGCTCTGAAGCTGATGTGCAGCTGATGTGCAGCTGATGTGCAGCTGATGTGCAGATCTGAAGCTGATGTGCAGCTCTAAAGCTGATGTGCAGCTGATGTGCAGCTGATGTGCAGCTGAGGTGCAGCTCTGAAGCTGATGTGCAGCTGATGTGCAGCTCTGAAGCTGATGTGCAGCTGATGTGCAGCTCTGAGGCTGATGTGCAGCTGATGTGCAGCTCTGAAGCTGATGTGCAGCTGATGTGCAGCTGATGTGCAGCTGATGTGCAGCTCTGAAGCTGATGTGCAGCTGATGTGCAGCTGATGTGCAGCTCTGAGGCTGATGTGCAACTGATGTGCAGCTCTGAAGCTGATGTGCAGCTGATGTGCAGCTCTGAAGCTGATGTGCAGCTGATGTGCAGCTCTGAGGCTGATGTGCAGCTGATGTGCAGCTCTGAAGCTGATGTGCAGCTGATGTGCAGCTCTGAGGCTGATGTGCAACTGATGTGCAGCTCTGAAGCTGATGTGCAGCTGATGTGCAGCTCTGAGGCTGATGTGCAACTGATGTGCAGCTCTGAAGCTGATGTGCAGCTGATGTGCAGCTCTGAAGCTGATGTGCAGCTGATGTGCAGCTCTGAGGCTGATGTGCAACTGATGTGCAGCTCTGAAGCTGATGTGCAGCTGATGTGCAGCTCTGAGGCTGATGTGAAGCTGATGTGCAGCTCTGAAGCTGATGTGCAGCTCTGAAGCTGATGTGCAGCTGATGTGGCTGATGTGCAGCTGATGTGCAGCTGATGTGCAGATCTGATGCTGATGTGAAGCTGATGTGCAGCTCTGAGGCTGATGTGAAGCTGATGTGCAGCTCTGAAGCTGATGTGAAGCTGATGTGCAGCTGATGTGCAGCTCTGAGGCTGATGTGAAGCTGATGTGCAGCTGATGTGCAGCTCTGAAGCTGATGTGCAGCTGATGTGCAGCTGATGTGCAGCTGATGTGCAGATCTGATGCTGATGTGAAGCTGATGTGCAGCTCTGAGGCTGATGTGCAGCTCTGAGGCTGATGTGCAGATCTGATGCTGATGTGAAGCTGATGTGCAGCTCTGAGGCTGATGTGAAGCTGATGTGCAGCTCTGAGGCTGATGTGCAGCTCTGAGGCTGATGTGCAGCTCTGAGGCTGATGTGCAGCTGATGTGCAGCTCTGAAGCTGATGTGAAGCTGATGTGCAGATCTGAGGCTGATGTGCAGCTCTGAGGCTGATGTGCAGCTGATGTGCAGCTCTGAGGCTGATGTGCAGCTCTGAGGCTGATGTGCAGATCTGCATCACACTGAAAGCTTTTACAGCGAGCGGCCTCTTGCTGTTGCCTGGCAACACCTTCTCCATTGCCTG
>NW_021166996.1:0-80078 GCF_900634415.1 Cottoperca gobio | reverse complement strand
CCCCCCCTCCCTTTTGCCGCCCCTCCCCCCTCTTCCCCCCCCCCCCCCCCAGCACTCACATGAAAACATGAATCCAGGTTTGAACTCTTTTTGACAGGATGACGTTACTGAGCAGGAGTCCCCGACCACAGGGCCAGCACCGGGCCAGCACAGGGCCAGCACAGGGTCAGCACCGGGCCAGCACCGGGCCAGCACCGGGCCAGCACAGGGCCAGCACAGGGCCAGCACAGGGCCAGCACCCGGCCAGCACAGGGCCAGCACCGGGCCAGCACTTCCATCCGCACCTCTTTCCTTCACTTGTCTCAGTCTCTTGTTTCATGCAGCTATAAACCCAGAAGCTGGGAAAGAGCCAATGATGAGACAGAAGACTCCAACACGACCATCAAAAAGATCTGCATTTAAAATATTGAGACTTAAAGTGTTCCCAGCGGGAGATTCACAGACTCCACGGCGTTCTGTGAACATGCGAAGCTCTGGAACCTTCAGAACTGCTTCACACGGAGAACAAACACTCATTACCTCATTCTGCACGAGACCATCAGGTGTGTCACAGAGCATCAGTGCTAAAGCTAAGAAGCTCTTTACTATCGGTGCAGGTTTGATCCTTCCTGCTGCTACGGACGTTAAATTATATGTTTTGCACTTTATGGTGTGTTTTGCATGAAACCGGTCCGTGGTACAAAAAGGTGGAGGACCACTGGTGTAAAGGTGTAGCAACAAGTCTCTGATAAAGCAGATAATTAGACATGAAATACATACACGCTCCTCTATCTGTCCACGTCGCCCTCCTGCTGACGGTGAATGGAAGAGATCATTAATGTTAGTTACACCTGCGAGCTTTCATAATGGACCAAAGGAAATATTTCAATGCTATTAATTTAGTGTCATTTTAATCTCAACATTAAGTATTCAGGAGTGATTTATTTTCACAATAACGTTTCATCCTTATGGCCAAAATCTCATCTCAGCTTTGTGTCACTTCAAAGTCTTTTATTTTGAAAAATTTAATTTAAGCTTTAACTCCAAACTTCATGCAATTTAGATAATAACACACAAACACACACACACGCACACACACACAAAGACACACACACACACAGAGACACACACACACACACACACACACACACACACTACTCTCCAGTGTGGCGGCGGTCGGCAGGTATTGAAAACACTGCAGCTACTTATTGAATAATAATGTTAATGATATCATTATAGTAATATAGTATATGTATATAGTAATTAATAATATAATATTTAGTAATGCATAATATTATAGTAATATAGTTACTATATAAGTTTAGTAATATAATGAATATAATAATATAATAAAAAAAGAGGGGAAGAGAAGAAGATAGGAAGAAGAAGGAGTAGGGAATTGAGGGAAGATAGGAATGAAGTGAATCTATAATATAGGAATAGAAGTAATAGAGTACTAATAAGGATATAAGAATAGAATAATATTGTGAATATAGTAATATAATAATTTAGTAAAATAATAATATGTAATATAGTAATAGATAATTATCCGTATAACTTAGGAATATAATAATATAGTAACTAATAAGATATAATAATATAGTAATATAGAATAATATGATATAGTGTCTAATATAGTAATAATAATGATATTATAATATAGTAATCTAGGTAATAATAAATGATCTTATAAATAGTAATATTGTAATATAGTAATATAATAATATAGTAATAGAATATATACGGTAATATAGTAATATAGTAATAATAATGATATAGTAATTTTAGTCCCAGGTGAGCCTAAAGAAGAGAGAAGGACAGGTACCTATAATATAATAGGAATATAAGAAGTATAGTATAGGTGGGAATAGAATAAGAGACAAATTAGGTAGATAATAATGCAGAATAATTTATAGAAGATATATTATAGATTAGATATTATATAATTTAGGAGATAGTAATATAATCCCCAATATCTACTTACTTAGTAGTATTATATATAGTCCAGTATATAGTAATAATAAGATATTGTAATATAGTAATTAGTATAATAATAATATCGTAATATAAGAATATAGTAATAATAATAATATAGTATATATAATATAGTAATAATTATAATATAGTAATATAATAATATGTAATAATAATGATATAATAATATAGTAATATAATAATATAGTAATATAATATATAGTAATATAATGATAAATAATATAGTAACTATAGTAATCTAATAATTTAGTAATAATAATATTATAGTAATATAGTAATATAATACTATCGTAATAATATGATATAATAATTATAGTAATATAATAATATAGTAATATAATGATATAATTAATATAATAATATTGTAATATAGTAATATAATATTTAGTAATAATAATAATATAGGTAATATAGTAATCTAATAATATAGTAATAATAGCATATAATCATTATAGTATATCGTATAATAATGATATTTAATATAGTCATATAGAATAATAAGATATTATAATATAGTAATATTGTAATATAGTATATTAATAATTATAGTAATAATATAATATAGTAAATTAGAGTAATATAGTAATAAAATGGAAATAGTAATTTGTATATAGTAATAGAATGATGAAGATTATGGTAATATAGTAATATAGATAATAATAATAATATAGTAATATAATAATATAGTAATAATAATAAATATAGTAAATAATAATATAGTAATAATATATCATAGTAATCATAATATATAGTATAATAATTATATAATTATATAGTAATATAGTATAAGTAATAATAATGATATTGTAATATAGTAAATATCAATAATATAGTAATAATAATAATATAGTAATATAGGAATAATAAGAATATTGGTAATATAGTAATATAGTAAATATAGTAATAAATAATGTATAGTAATATAATAATGTAGTAAGAATAAGATATAGTGAATATAGAATAATATTGAAGTATAGGAATGAATTAATGTTATAGTAATATAATAATATAGTGTAATAATAATGATATAATAATATAGTAATATAGTAATATATAATTAGTAATAATAATATTTAGTAATATAATAATATAGTTAAATAATGATACTATAATAGAGTAATATAATAATATAGTAATAATAATGAATATAATAATAGAGTAATATAGTAATATAATAATTAGGTAATAATTATATAATATAGTAAGAATATGAGATAATAATATAGTAATATAATAATATGTAATAATAATGAATATAATTAATATAGTATAATAATATAGTATATAATATATAGTAATAAATAATGATATATAATATAGTTAATATAGTAATATAGTAATATAATAATTTAGTAATTAATAATTATTATAGTAATATAGTAATATAATCATATAGTAATAATAATGATATCATAGATAGTAATATAATAATATAGTAATTAATAATGAATATAATAATATAGTAATAGAATAATTAGTAATACATAATTATATTAATAATATAGTAATATAATATCTGTAATAATAAGAATATAATAAGAGTAATATAATTAATATAGTAATCTAATAATTATAGTAATAATAATGATAATAATAATATAGTCAGTACTATAATAATTTAGTAATAATAATAAGCATAGTAATATAATAATCTAGTAATATAATGATATATAATATAATAAGTTAGTAAATAATAATAATATAGTAATATAGTAATAGATTTAATATAGTAAATATAATAATATAGGTTAATAATAATGATATAATAATTAGTAATATAGTAATAATAAGAATATTGTAATATATCAATAATTAGTAATAATAATGCATAGGTAAATAAGTATATTGGAATATTAGAATATTGTAATAATAGTAATATAATAATATCGTAATAATAATAATCTAGTAATAATAATGATATAGTAATTTTAGTATATAGTAATATAATGATATTGTAATATAGTAATATAGTAATATAATAATAAGTAAATAATATAGTAATATAGTAATATAATAATAGAGTATAATAATAATAATCTCTAATCTAATAATATATAATATAAATAATATAGTAATATAATAATATAGTAACTAATACTGAATTATAATAATATAGTTAATATACGTAATAGAAGAATTTAGTAATAATAGTTATAGTAATATAGTAATAAATAACTAATATAGTAATAATAATGCATATAATTACTATAGTAATATATATATAGTAATATAAAATAAGTAATAATAATGATATAATAATATAATAATTTAGTTATAATAATAATATAGTAATATAGTATATATACTATAGTAATCTAATAATATAGTAATAATAATGCATATATAATTCGTAAATAGAATAATAATAAGATTTAATATAGTAATATAGTAATAATAATTGAATATTGTAATATAGTAATATTGTAATATAGTCTAATAATAATATAGTAACTAATAATATATAGTAATAAATAATGATATAAGTAATTTAGTAATATAGTAATAATAATGAATATGTAATACTAGTAATATAGTAATGTATAATATAGAATAATATAGTAAGATAGTAATTTAATAATCTAGTAATAATAATAATATAGGAATATAATAATATAGTAATATAATACATATTATAGTACTATAATTAAATTAGAGTAATCCTAATGCATATAATAAATATAGTAATATAGGAATATAATAATTTAGTAATAATAATAGTATAGTAATATCGTATATAATAATCAGTAATAATAATGATCTAATATATAGTAATATATAATATAGTAATAATAATGATAATAATAATATAATAATTATCGTAATATAGTAATATATAATTTAGTATCAATAATTCAATATAGTAATATAGTATATTAATAATATAGTATATAATAATAAGAATCATAAGATATATATATAGTAATATAGTATAATAATGAAATTGTAATATAGCTACTATAGTTAATAATAATTAATGATATTATAATATAATAATCAGTCATAATAATGATATAATAATATAGTTAATTATAATTAATATAGTAATACTAATGATATAATATATAGTAATATAATAATATAGTAATATAATAATTATAGTAATAATAATGAAATATAATATATAGTAATATGTAATATAAGAATTTAGTAATAATAATATTATAGTAATTATCGTACTATAATAATATAGATAATAATAATGATATAATAATATGTAATATAATAATTTAGTTGACTAAGAATAGTATAGTAATAGAGTATATAATAATATCGTTAGAAAATGACATATAAAATATAGTAATATAATAATATTAGATAATAATATGATATATAATATAGTAATAATAATGATATAATAATATGAATATAGTAATATCATAATTTAGTTAATAAATAATATTATCGTAATATAGGAATATATAAGATAGTATAATGAATGATATAATAATCTAGAATAGAATAATATAGTAATATAATAATCTAATAATTTAGTAAATAATAATAATATAGTAATATAGTAATATAATAATATAGTAATATAATAAATATGTAATCAATAATGATATTTTATATAGTAATATAGTAATAATAATGATAGAATAATATAGTATATTAGTAAATAATAATGATATTGAATATAGTAATATAGTAATAGAGTAATAATAATGATTTGTAAATATAGTAATATTGTAATATGTACTATTGTAATATAGTAATATTGTAATATAGTCATATAATAATATCGTAATACTATAATATAGTAATTAGTTAATAAAAGGAATGATACTCGTCTTTAGTAATATAGTATACTAAGGCAAGTAATATAGTAATATAATAATATACGTTAATTAATATAGTAATATAGTAATATAATAATATATAATAATACTAATATAGTACTATAATAATCTAGTACTAATAATAATATAGTAATATAATAATATAGTAATATAATAATCATAGTAATATAATAATATAGTTATAATAATGATATAATAATATAGTAATATAGTAATAGTAATAAATAATTTAGTAAACTAATATTATAGTAAATATAGTAATATAATAATATAGTAATACTAATGATATAATAATCTCGTAATATAATAATATCGTAAATAAAAAACTATAGTAATAATAAGGATATAATAATATAATAATATAGTAATATAGTAAATAATAATTTAGTAATAATAATAATATAGTAATATAGTAATATAATAATATAGTATATAATAATATAGTAATAATAAATAATATAGTAATAATAATGTATAATCATTAGTTAATATTAGTAATATAATGATATTGTAATATAGTAATAAGTAAAATACTGATATTGTAATAGAGGAAGAGGGAAGATAGGAAGATAGTAATATTGGAAGAGGTAAATAGGAAATCAGAATATCGAGTGAAGAAGAAGGATGAGAGGAAGGGAGGAAGAATAAGGATAGGGGAAGAGAGTAAGGAGGCATTAATAATTCCAAGAGAGAATCTAGTAATATAGTAATAATAAGAAGATAGGAAGAAGAAGAGTAGAGGGAATATGAAGAACTAGGGAATAAGAAGAGAGAGTAATATCTAATAATATAGTAATTATAATGAAATATAATACTATAGTAAATATAGTAATAATAAAGATATTGTAATTAGTAATCTAATAAATAGTCTAATAATATATATAATATAGTTAAATAATAATGCATATAATAATAGGTAATATAATAATAATAGTGATAATATGGATATTAATCCTATAGTAATATAAATAATATAGTAATAATAATGAATATAATAATATATAATATAGTAAGATAATAATTTCGTAATAATATTTTAGTAATATCGTAATATAATAATATAGTAATAAATAATGATATAATATATAGTAATATCATAATATAGTAATTATAATACTATAGTAAATAATAATGATATAATAATATAGTACTATAGTATATAATAATTTAGAAATAATAATATTATAGTAATTTCTAATAATATAGTAATAATCATGATCTAATACTCGGAATATAATAATTTCGTAATAATAATAATAATATTAGTAATATAGTAATAAATAATATAGTAATATCATAATATAGGTAATAATAATGAGATAATAATATGTAATTAGTAATAATAATGATATTGTAATATAGCAAATTAGTAATCTAAGTAATACTTAATGATCTTGTAATATAGTAAATATTGTAATATAGTAATATAATAATATAGTAAATAATAATATAGTAATAATAATGATATAGTAATTTAGTAATATAATAATAATCAAGCATTTGTAATATCGTAATATAGTAATATAATAATATAGATTAATAATAATAATATAGTCATATCGTCCTCTAATCCTATCGTAATCCTAATCATATAGTAATCTAATACATCTAGTACCTAATCATCCTATCGTAATCTAAATATAGTAATCAATAATGCTATTAATAATATCGTACTCATCTGCTCTTGTCCTCTCGTCCTCTCATCCTCTCGTCCTCCTCCTCCTCTACAGTCCCTCCTCTCGTCCTCTCGTCCTTTCGTCTCTCATCTCCTCCTGAATATTGTCATTCTCGTCCTCTCGTCCTCTCATCCTCTCGTCCACTGCTCTCTCGTCCTCTCGTCCTCTCATCCTTTCGTCCTCCTCCTCCTCTCGTCCTCTCGTCCTCCTCCTGCTCTCGTCCTCTCTCCTCTCGTCCTCTCATCCTCTCGTCCTCTCATCCTCTCGTCCTCCTCCTGCTCTCATCCTCTCGTCCTCTCGTCCTCCTCTCGTCCTCTCGTCCTCCTCCTCCTCTCGTCCTCTCATCCTCTCGTCCTCCTCCTCCTCTCGTCCTCCTCCTCCTCTCGTCCTCTCGTCCTCCTCCTGCTCTCGTCCTCTCGTCCTCTCGTCCTCCTCCTGCTCTTGTCCTCTCGTCCTCTCGTCCTCTCGTCCTCCTCTTGTCCTCTCGTCCTCTCGTCCTCCTCCTGCTCTCGTCCTCTTATCCTCCTCCTCCTCTCGTCTCCTCCTACTCTCGTCCTCTCGTCCTCCTCTTATCCTCCCATCCTCTCGTCCTCCTCTGCTCTCGTCCTCTCGTCCTCCTCTTGTCCTCTCGTCCTCTCGTCCTCCTCCTGTTCTCGTCCTCTTATCCTCTCGTCCTCCTCCTCCTCTCGTCCTCCTCCTGCTCTCGTCCTCTCGTCTTCCTCGCTATTGTCCTTGCTGATGTATCCACAAAGTAAAGTTCATGTTCTTCATGAAAATAACAATAATCAATAACATGAATAATGAATTAGAAGTGAATGAACAGAGCGCTCAGCTTCCTGACTGTACTGGATACAGTTCATCATCTTGTATTGATTTCATATCATTTCACCTTTTCATCCATTGGATTCATGCAGACAGAATTATTTCTTCCTGAATTTACATAGTTTCTCTCCATTTTGAAATACATTTTGCGGCCATTTCTTCAGTGCTCGTCTTCTATCCAACATCACTGCTGCTATTCTCCCCCAAAGTACAAAACGAGGGTTAATCCAGAACTCAAATTGAGAGACGTACACAAAGAAACGGAGCCGATGTTCCCCAGATGATTTTATCCCCGGGCGTGACCAAAGGATACGTGTGAGAGAGGCATAAGTTCCTCTCTGCTTCTGACTCTCTTACTCCCTCTAGCTCCTCTTTCATCTCCCCCCCCCCCTCCCTCCCATTCGACTCACACTGGCTCTGTTTAGTTGCCTCTTCTCTTTCTATATTCCACCCATTGTCTGCCTCAGCAGCTCCTCACAAACAGAGACAGTACAGAGCGCTGCATTATAACAACAGCCCTCCTCATGGACTCTCAGTATTAGTCACACAGGCCTGAATACGGAGATGGGAAGACATGGCTCTAAAGAGAACTGCGTCTGAGCAACTGGAGGAAAACAACACCTGATTATATGATAATATATAAAATAAATGTTCTTTATGATGTATTCATCAGAGGGAGGTCAAACTCGTGTGTCTAAAGATCTACTAACTTAGAGATTAGAGTCCTGAGTGTAAAGACATCAAGTAAACTTTGAGACATTTAAAATCATTTTACTTGTCATTTCTGAGCCGATGTGATCCAGAGCTGCACCACACGTCAACACTATAGCCTCTATAACAGAAGTCACCGTGACGTCACCGTGACGTCTCCCGCTGGTTTGTGGAGTTACGATTTTGAAGCCTCGAGTTTGGTTTTGGCCATCGCCATCTTGTTTCTTCGAAAGCGAAGGTTCAGGACAAGAAGGTGGAGCTGACTACAAGGGAAGACATTTATAGACCAAAATGTTAGAGGAGTCTCCTCCTGATGGATGTTACAGAGGAGTCTCCTCCTGCTTGGATTGTCACAGAGGAGTCTCCTCCTGCTGGATGTTACAGAGGAGTCTCCTCCTGCTGGATGTTCCAGAGGAGTCTCCTCCTGCTGGATGTTCCAGAGGAATAGTCTCCTCCTGCTGGATGTCACAGAGGAGTCTCCTGCTGTTGGATGTTACAGAGGAGTCCTCCTCCTGCTGCTGGATGTCACAGAGGAGTCTCCTGCTGGATGTTACAGAGGAGTCTCCCTCCTGCTGGATGTTACAGAGGAGTCTCCTCCTGCTGGATGTTACAGAGGAGTCCTCCTGCTGGATGTTACAGAGGTGTCTCCTCCTGCTGGATGTTACAGAGGAGTCTCCTCCTGGATGTTACAGAGGAGTCTCCTGCTGCTGGATGTTCACAGAGGAGTCTCCTCCTGCTGGATGTTACAGAGGAGTCCTCCTCCTGCTGGATGTCACAGAGGAGTCTCCTCCTGCTGGATGTTACAGAGGAGTCTCCTCCTGCTGGATGTTACAGAGGAGTCTCCTCCTGCTGGATGTTACAGAGGAGTCTCCTCCTGCTGGATGTTACAGAGGAGTCTCCTGCTGCTGGATGTTACAGAGGAGTCTCCTCCTGCTGGATGTTACAGAGGAGTCTCCTCCTGCTGGATGTTACAGAGGAGTCTCCTCTGCTGGATGTTACAGAGGAGTCTCCTCCTGCTGGATGTTACAGAGGAGTCTCCTCCTGCTGGATGTTACAGAGGAGTCTCCTGCCTGGATGTTACAGAGGAGTCTCCTCCTGCTGGATGTTACAGAGGAGTCTCCTCCTGCTGGATGTTACAGAGGAGTCCTCCTGCTGGATGTTACAGAGGTGTCTCCTCCTGCTGGATGTTACAGAGGAGTCTCCTGCTGCTGGATGTTACAGAGGAGTCTCCTGCTGCTGGATGTTACAGAGGAGTCTCCTGCTGCTGGATGTTACAGAGGAGTCTCCTCCTGCTGGATGTTACAGAGGACTCTCCTCCTGCTGAATGTTACAGAGGAGTCTCCTCCTGCTGGATGTTACAGAGGAGTCTCTCCTGCTGGATGTCACAGAGGAGTCTCCTCCTGCTGGATGTTACAGAGATTCACAGAGGAGTCTCCTCCTGCTGGATGTCACAGAGGAGTCTCCTCCTGCTGGATGTCCACAGAGGAGTCTCCTCCTGCTGGATGTTACAGAGGAGTCTCCTGCTGGATGTTACAGAGGAGTCTCCTCTGCTGGATGTTACAGAGGAGTCTCCTCCTGCTGGATGTTACAGAGGAGTCTCCTCCTGCTGGATGTTACAGAGGAGTCTCCTCCTGCTGGATGTTACAGAGGAGTCTCCTCCTGCTGGATGTTACAGAGGAGTCTCCTCCTGCTGGATGTTACAGAGGAGTCTCCCTGCTGGATGTTACAGAGGAGTCTCCTCCTGCTGGATGTTACAGAGGAGTCTCCTGCTGGATGTCACAGAGGAGTCTCCTCCTGCTGGATGTTACAGAGGAGTCTCCTGCTGGATGTTCACAGAGGAGTCTCCTCCTGCTGGATGTACAGAGGAGTCTCCTCCTGCTGGATGTTACAGAGGAGTCTCCTGCTGGATGTCACAGAGGAGTCCTCCTCCTGCTGGATGTTACAGAGGAGTCTCCTCCTGCTGGATGTTACAGAGGAGTCTCCTCCTGCTGGATGTTACAGAGGAGTCTCCTCCTGCTGGATGTACAGAGGAGTCTCCTCCTGCTGGATGTTACAGAGGAGTCTCCTGCTGCTGGATGTTACAGAGGAGTCTCCTGCTGCTGGATGTTACAGAGGAGTCTCCTCCTGCTGGATGTTACAGAGGAGTCTCCTCCTGCTGGATGTCACAGAGGAGTCTCCTCCTGCTGGATGTCACAGAGGAGTCTCCTCCTGCTGGATGTCACAGAGGAGTCTCCTCCTGCTGGATGTCACAGAGGAGTCTCCTCCTGCTGGATGTCACAGAGGAGTCTCCTCCTGCTGGATGTTACAGAGGAGTCTCCTGCTGGATGTCACAGAGGAGTCTCCTCCTGCTGGATGTTACAGAGGAGTCTCCTCCTGCTGGATGTTACAGAGGAGTCTCCTGCTGGATGTCACAGAGGAGTCTCCTCCTGCTGGATGTTACAGAGGAGTCTCCTGCTGGATGTCACAGAGGAGTCTCCTCCTGCTGGATGTCACAGAGGAGTCTCCTCCTGCTGGATGTTACAGAGGAGTCTCTTCCTGCTGGATGTCACAGAGGAGTCTCCTCCTGCTGGATGTTACAGAGGAGTCTCCTCCTGCTGGATGTTACAGAGGAGTCTCCTGCTGCTGGATGTTACAGAGGAGTCTCCTCCTGCTGGATGTTACAGAGGAGTCTCCTCCTGCTGGATGTTACAGAGGAGTCTCCTCCTGCTGGATGTCACAGAGGAGTCTCCTCCTGCTGGATGTCACAGAGGAGTCTCCTCCTGCTGGATGTCACAGAGGAGTCTCCTCCTGCTGGATGTCACAGAGGAGTCTCCTCCTGCTGGATGTTACAGAGGAGTCTCCTCCTGCTGGATGTTACAGAGGAGTCCTCCTGCTGGATGTCACAGAGGAGTCTCCTCCTGCTGGATGTTACAGAGGAGTCTCCTCCTGCTGGATGTTACAGAGGAGTCCTCCTCCTGCTGGATGTCACAGAGGAGTCTCCTCCTGCTGGATGTTACAGAGGAGTCTCCTCCTGCTGGATGTCACAGAGGAGTCTCCTCCTGCTGGATGTCACAGAGGAGTCTCCTCCTGCTGGATGTCACAGAGGAGTCTCCTCCTGCTGGATGTTACAGAGGAGTCTCCTCCTGCTGGATGTTACAGAGGAGTCTCCTGCTGGATGTCACAGAGGAGTCTCCTGCTGGATGTCACAGAGGAGTCTCCTCCTGCTGGATGTTACAGAGGAGTCTCCTCCTGCTGGATGTTACAGAGGAGTCTCCCTCCTGCTGGATGTCACAGAGGAGTCTCCTCCTGCTGATGTCACAGAGGAGTCTCCTCCTGCTGGATGTTCACAGAGGAGTCTCCTCCTGCTGGATGTCACAGAGGAGTCTCCTGCTGCTGGATGTCACAGAGGAGTCTCCTCTGCTGGATGTCACAGAGGAGTCTCCTGCTGCTGGATGTACAGAGGAGTCTCCTCCTGCCTGGAGTGTCACAGAGGAGTCTCCTCCTGCTGGATGTCACAGAGGAGTCTCCTCCTGCTGGATGTTACACGAGGAGTCTCCTCTGCGATGGTCACAGAGGAGTCTCCTCTGCTGGATGTTACAGAGGAGTCCTCCTGCTGGATGTCACAGAGTGGAGTCTCCTCCTGCTGGATGTTACAGAGGAAGTCTCCTCCTGCTGGATGTTACAGAGGAGTCTCCTCCTGCTGGATGTCACAGAGGAGTCTCCTCCTGCTGGATTTACAGAGGAGTCTCCTCTGCTGGAATGTCACAGAGGAGTCTCCTCCTGCTGGATGTCACAGAGGAGTCTCCTCTCTCCTGCTGGATGTCACAGAGGAGTCTCCTGCTGGATGTCACAGAGGAGTCTCCTGCTGGATGTTACAGAGGAGTCTCCTCCTGCTGGATGTCACAGAGGAGTCTCCTCCTGCTGGATGTCACAGAGGAGTCTCCTGCTGGATGTTACAGAGGAGTCTCCTGCTGGATGTCACAGAGGAGTCTCCTCCTGCTGGATGTCACAGAGGAGTCTCCTGCTGCTGGATGTTACAGAGGAGTCTCCTC
Organism: Cottoperca gobio; assembly: GCF_900634415.1. NCBI lineage: Eukaryota > Metazoa > Chordata > Actinopteri > Perciformes > Bovichtidae > Cottoperca > Cottoperca gobio. Next base: position 67,064 of record NW_021166996.1, on the reverse strand, counting down.
CTGCTGGATGTCACAGAGGAGTCTCCTCCTGCTGGATGTCACAGAGGAGTCTCCTCCTGCTGGATGTCACAGAGGAGTCTCCTCCTGCTGGATGTCACAGAGGAGTCTCCTCCTGCTGGATGTCACAGAGGAGTCTCCTGCTGGATGTCACAGAGGAGTCTCCTGCTGGATGTTACAGAGGAGTCTCCTCCTGCTGGATGTCACAGAGGAGTCTCCTCCTGCTGGATGTCACAGAGGAGTCTCCTGCTGGATGTTACAGAGGAGTCTCCTGCTGCTGGATGTTACAGAGGAGTCTCCTGCTGCTGGATGTTACAGAGGAGTCTCCTGCTGGATGTCACAGAGGAGTCTCCTGCTGGATGTTACAGAGGAGTCTCCTGCTGCTGGATGTTACAGAGGAGTCTCCTGCTGCTGGATGTTACAGAGGAGTCTCCTCCTGCTGGATGTTACAGAGGAGTCTCCTCCTGCTGGATGTTACAGAGGATCTCCTCCTGCTTGATGTTACAGAGGAGTCTACTCCTGCTGGATCTCCTCCTGCTGGATGTCACAGAGGAGTCTCCTCCTGCTGGATGTCACAGAGGAGTCTCCTCCTGCTGGATGTCACAGAGGAGTCTCCTCCTGCTGGATGTCACAGAGGAGTCTTCAGGTCCTGCTGGATGTCACAGAGGAGTCTCCTCCTGCTGGATGTCACAGAGGAGTCTCCTCCTGCTGGATGTTACAGAGGAGTCTCTCCTGCTGGATGTTACAGAGGAGTCTCCTCCTGCTGATGTCACAGAGGAGTCTCCTCCTGCTGGATGTTACAGAGGAAGCTCTGAGGAAGGACATTCCTGCACAATACTCCCACTTATATTTCAGATTTATGGTAGATATTATTTCACAGTAATTTGTCATATTTTCATGTTATTGTTATTTCTTGTTCACATTTTTTCTTCTTTATTTTATAATATTTATTTTTATATTTCCTCGTACTTTTCCATTTTAATTTCACACCAAAACACCAAATGTATGTGGAGACCTGGTTGATAAAGAGCAAATCAATCAATATAAACTTAGATTCATTCAGCTCTTCAAAGAGCTTTTTCCTCCACAACATTCTGCACACAGAGTGCAAAGCACCACGCAGAGCTCACACAGCCTGGGGAGGCTTTTATTCCCCTACATGGATAAAACACAGAGAACAGTGTGCTTACAGTGCACACACACACACACACACACACACACACACACACACACACACACACACACACACACACACACTCTGATCAGATATGCACTGCAGAGCTTTGTGTTTGTTGCAGTGCTGAACATCCAGATGAAAAAGGATCAGAACATACAGAGAAGCAAAACAAACGCACGGCGAGGAGAGAGGAAGGAGGATTATGCACGACAACAGGAGACAAGAGGAAGCTGAGGAGCGACGTGCAGCTATTCTCAAGCTTTGAAAAGGTTCTCAATAAAAAGTGTTTTGGCAGCGCTGCGTCGACACCGATGAAAGGAGCCGCTGCCATTCATTTGCTGAATTGTTCTTTTGCAGGATGAATGTTGATGCACGATTTGTTTGTGCAGGTGTATCGATCCGCAGTTTGTAAAAAGCACAATAACATTAGATGGAATATAAAAGGAAGAGAAGAATGGCAGTGATTACAGCACATGAAGAAGAAGCACCTGCTCACAGCATCACCTGAGTGCACACACGCACGAAGTATTTCATGCACAGCATAGACTGTGTGTATAGTAAACGCACTACCGTCCATGTTACTGTCACTTCATCCACACAGTGAACATCATGCTGTCCTGAAGAGCACTTGAAACGACGAGTTTAGAAACATATAAAAGTACATTTCAATCCAGAAAGTTTATGTAACATGTTTTAATTAGATGATGTGATATAAAACTTCTTTAATGTGGGAAACACTTGAAGCAGAAAGAACAACACAGCAGATATCGCAGCCAATGGAACTCTGAACTTGTGACGCTAATATCCGCCCCCACCCGACTGGAACAAAGTCAGCGCTGCAGTTAAAAGGCTCTTCTCTCCACTGGTGTGACATTCATTTACTTCCACTGAGACGACTCCTCTCTGCTGTCCTCACGTGCCTCACGCTGAAGTTAGGAAAACACTTTCCTGTTTCCTTTAATATCTCTGTTCGCTCCTCAAAGCCCCCTCCTCCTCCCTCCTCTTTCCCCCTCCTCCCTCCTCCTCCCTCCTTCCACTCCTCCTCCACCCTCCTCCTCCTCCCTCCTCTTCCCCCCTCCTCCCTCCTTCCACTCCTCCTCCTTCCCCCTCCTCCCTCCTCCTCCCTCCTTCCACTCCTCCCTCCTCCTCCTCCTCCCTCCTTCCACTCCTCCTCCTCCCTCCTCCCTCCGCCTCCCTCCTCCCTCCTCCTCCTCCTCCTCCTTCCACTCCTCCTCCTCCTCCTCCCTCCTTCCACTCCTCCTCCTCCTCCCTCCTTCACTCCTCCTCCTCCTCCCTCCCTCCTTCCACTCCTCCTCCTCCTCCCTCCTTCCACTCCTCCTCCTCCTCCCCTCTTCCCATTCCCCCTCCTCCCCCTCCTCCTCCCATATCTCAATCCCTCCAATCACACACCCTCCCCGACCTCACAAAGAACGATGCTCTTGAACTCTGCTTGAAAGTGAATCCCCCCTCGACTGCGAGTCTTTTAAGCTGTTTTCTAAAGTGCGGCTGGCTGAGGCGTCCCTGAAGTGGACGGCAGCTCAACGCAAGCAGACGGAGAAGCTTGGAGGGAGAGGAAGCGTGCATCCCTTCGGAGGCCACCTCCTATTGGTCGGGTTGGTTTATGTGCCAGTAAATTGGCTTTGTGCTGTGTGGTTGCCCTGGTGACGAAGGATTAGACCAGCGTGTGTGTGTGTGTGTGTGTGTGTGTGTGTGTGTGTGTGTGTGTGTGTGTGTGTGTGTGTGTGTCTGTGTACGTGTGTGTGTGTGTGTGTGTGTGTGTGTGTGTCTGTGTACGTGTGTGTGTGTGTGTGTCTGTGTACGTGTGTGTGTGCATTTGTGCGTGTGTGTGCGTGTGTATCTGTGTACGTGTGTGTCTGCGTGTGTGTGTGTGTGTGGATCTATTTTATGGTGAAAGTTGGAGAAATGTGAGAAAGAGATGGAAAAGAACAAAACTTTATTCAAATCTGTTCTTCTCTGATGGATTATATTTCTACTTATTCTCAAATCTGAACTGTTCGTTTGGAAACATCCAGTGATGTGCTCGCTGCCATTTATTCTGCTGTCCGCAGGAGCGACAGAGAACATGTACATATCAGAGCCTCCAGGTCCGACACATGAGAGGTGCTGAAGCCGGTTCAGACTGCAGGAGACTTGTGTCGCGTCAGGAGGAGAACCTTCACAGATGTTCTCTCTCATCTCCACCGTGCACACAGAAGTAAACAGGCTGGGGACCGACGAGGCTGTGAAGCTCCGTCAAACCGTGGAACTACCACTTCTGTGTCAGAAAGAGACGTCTGTAAATCAGCGGCTAACTTTCATAGGAACAACGGTGCTGATGGTGGGGCTCGACGCGGGTCGTGTGTTTCTGTCCGGAGGTGAGAGCAGTAGCATCCTCGCTAACGTTAGCTTCAAAGGCTGGAATGTCTCCAGCTGCTCCAGCTCGACTTTCTCATTGGCTGTTGTGTTCGCAACGCTCTGAAAGTACCGACTAATCATCCAGATTTCACCTCCTAAATATCAAACATGTTTGAAAGTATAGGACTCAAAGCTCCTCTTGTCTCGGCTTCAGCAGACGTTGTTACTTTTTGACAAAGTCCGGTGAACGACGTTTCATTTTTGAGTAAATCTCGGAGTTTTTTCCACGTGAAGAGCAGAAGGATCAACCTGCTCCACCTAAAACCAGTCAATGAGCGTTAAACAGCTGCAGCTTGTAGCTTTACTTCCCTGAGAAGCTGCTGTTGACAGTTCCTGTGTCGCTAGTCTGCAGGTGAATTACAGGCAATGGAGAAGGTGTTGCCAGGCAACAGCAAGAGGCCGCTCGCTGTAAAAGCTTTCAGTGTGATGCAGATCTGCACATCAGCCTCAGAGCTGCACATCAGCCTCAGAGCTGCACATCAGCTGCACATCAGCCTCAGAGCTGCACATCAGCTGCACATCAGCCTCAGAGCTGCACATCAGCTGCACATCAGCCTCAGAGCTGCACATCAGCCTCAGATCTGCACATCAGCTTCACATCAGCTTCAGAGCTGCACATCAGCTGCACATCAGCCTCAGAGCTGCACATCAGCCTCAGAGCTGCACATCAGCCTCAGAGCTGCACATCAGCTTCACATCAGCCTCAGAGCTGCACATCAGCTTCACATCAGCATCAGATCTGCACATCAGCCTCAGAGCTGCACATCAGCCTCAGAGCTGCACATCAGCTTCACATCAGCATCAGATCTGCACATCAGCTGCACATCAGCTGCACATCAGCTGCACATCAGCTTCAGAGCTGCACATCAGCTTCACATCAGCCTCAGAGCTGCACATCAGCTGCACATCAGCTTCACATCAGCTTCAGAGCTGCACATCAGCTTCACATCAGCCTCAGAGCTGCACATCAGCTTCACATCAGCATCAGATCTGCACATCAGCTGCACATCAGCTGCACATCAGCTGCACATCAGCTGCACATCAGCTTCAGAGCTGCACATCAGCTTCAGAGCTGCACATCAGCTTCACATCAGCCTCAGAGCTGCACATCAGCTGCACATCAGCTTCAGAGCTGCACATCAGTTGCACATCAGCCTCAGAGCTGCACATCAGTTGCACATCAGCTTCAGAGCTGCACATCAGCTGCACATCAGCTTCAGAGCTGCACATCAGTTGCACATCAGCCTCAGAGCTGCACATCAGCTGCACATCAGCTTCAGAGCTGCACATCAGTTGCACATCAGCCTCAGAGCTGCACATCAGCTGCACATCAGCTTCAGAGCTGCACATCAGCTGCACATCAGCCTCAGAGCTGCACATCAGCTGCACATCAGCTTCAGAGCTGCACATCAGCTGCACATCAGCTTCAGAGCTGCACATCAGTTGCACATCAGCCTCAGAGCTGCACATCAGCTGCACATCAGCTGCACATCAGCTTCAGAGCTGCACATCAGCTGCACATCAGCTGCACATCAGCTGCACATCAGCTTCAGAGCTGCACATCAGCTGCACATCAGCCTCAGAGCTGCACATCAGCTGCACATCAGCCTCAGAGCTGCACATCAGCTGCACATCAGCTTCAGAGCTGCACATCAGCTGCACATCAGCTGCACATCAGCTGCACATCAGCTTTAGAGCTGCACATCAGCTTCAGAGCTGCACATCAGCTGCACATCAGCTGCACATCAGCTTCAGAGCTGCACATCAGCTGCACATCAGCTTCAGAGCTGCACATCAGCCTCAGAGCTGCACATCAGCTGCACATCAGCTTCAGAGCTGCACATCAGCTGCACATCAGCTGCACATCAGCTGCACATCAGCTTCAGAGCTGCACATAGCTGCACATCAGCTGCACATCAGCTGCCATCAGCTGCACATCAGCTGCACATCAGCTTCACATCAGCTTCAGAGCTGCACATCAGCTTCAGAGCTGCACATCAGCTGCACATCAGCTGCACATCAGCTGCACATCAGCTTCAGAGCTGCACATCAGCTGCACATCAGCCTCAGAGCTGCACATCAGCTGCACATCAGCCTCAGAGCTGCACATCAGCTGCACATCAGCTTCAGAGCTGCACATCAGCTGCACATCAGCTGCACATCAGCTGCACATCAGCTTTAGAGCTGCACATCAGCTTCAGAGCTGCACATCAGCTGCACATCAGCTGCACATCAGCTGCACATCAGCTTCAGAGCTGCACATCAGCTGCACATCAGCTTCAGAGCTGCACATCAGCCTCAGAGCTGCACATCAGCTGCACATCAGCTTCAGAGCTGCACATCAGCTGCACATCAGCTGCACATCAGCTGCACATCAGCTTCAGAGCTGCACATCAGCTGCACATCAGCTGCACATCAGCTGCACATCAGCTGCACATCAGCTTCAGAGCTGCACATCAGCTTCAGAGCTGCACATCAGCTGCACATCAGCTTCAGAGCTGCACATCAGCCTCAGAGCTGCACATCAGCTGCACATCAGCCTCAGAGCTGCACATCAGAGACAGAGAAGAGGATCGATGAGAGACAGAGGACTTCTACTCCGTCCCAACTCTCCCCGAAACCTTCTCCCCCCCCCCCCTCCCTGCTGCTCTGCCTGATCAGCCCTGACAACAGCGTTCACTATTCATTAGGAGAAGTTAGCGGGGAACCTGCACCACAGTGAGCCATGGGCACAGGTGTGGATGGAGAGGACGTCAAGGACGTTAACAAGAGAAAACACACACACACACACACACACACACACACACACACACACACACACACACAGGATGGAAATTAGTGTTATAAAGTTGAGCTGAGGCGAGTGGTGGTAGTTCAGTATAAGCGATGACTGAAGTCTTAAATCTAAATCCAACAGAATGTAGATTATGAATCTTAATCTGCTTTCAGTTCAAAAGACTTGTGACGATGTACGATCAGTCAGAGACGTGCACAGTTAGCAGCTTGTAGTTCGCTGGAGAGGCTGTGAATGTTCCCGTTAACTGAATAAGGTCAACGTGCAGACTACAGACGGGCTGCAGGTCTGTGTCAGCCTCCACACATCACAGCTTCGTCAGCTTGCTTTCAAAAACAGTGCCTCAATTTAGCATTTTAATCTGAGAATATTCACATTGTTCTTCAGATATTTACACTTTATATCCAAGTTTCTTCTCAGAATACCCCCCCCCCTTGTGTCCGATCATTTAAAACCTGTTACTTTAACATTTCATATCTCTGATGGAAAGTGACGACACAGTAAAACAGAAGCACATCTGGAGACTTGTGTTTTTATGAACCACGTTATTGCTTCTGTGTTTGTTTCACCAGCACAAACTGTGAACTCCACAATAACACAGATCTCTGCTCAACGTGTCATAAGAGTGTGTTAGACCTCTCAAACACTTTCTTATTTACTGTGTGCTCCCACTGGGGACGTTCAGCATCGTCTCAGGCTCAGCAGATTAAACACACACACACACACACACACACACACACACACACACACACACACACACGCCAGTCAAACAGTCGACTCTACAGAGCTGAACAAATCCTGGAAACTGAATTATTGATTATTACACTCCTATAGCTGCGTGTGTGTTCACCTCCTCTGTGCTTCACTAATCCTCCACCAAACACACACTTTGGTGTTCGGGATCTTTATGTCACTGAGATATTGTTACATTAATTAATAACGGGGAAACGTGTGTGTACTGTGAGAAATCTGTAGAAACACAGATTATTCGTACTTTCAGATCATCCCAGACGTGAAGCTGCATCGATCAGCTGACGAATCAATTAGTTCAAGAAATGTTTAACGCACAAATGTCTTTAAATTCAGTTTTCAGCCTCAAATATGTAGATTTCCTGCTCTTCTCTGTTGAATATCAAATGAAAGTGAATATAAGTGTGTTCGCTACACACATCACCGTGATAATAAGAGGTTATTTTAACTAAATGTGTGTCGATGGCTTTAGTTTTTGGTGAAAGTACTTTGTGAGGAAGTTGTTAAAAACAAAAGAATAAATGTGAGTCGACTCTGAGCTCCGAGCGGAAGAGGATCAGAGCGAGGAGGCCGGAGCGCCGCTGCACTGACAGGTGAGTATAGCTGCAGGGCTAACACACACACACACACACACACACACTGAATTACACAGGTTAACATTCAAACACACAGACTTTTAAACACACACAAACGTGTTCCTGCGTTACATTGAGATGACATGAACAGAAAATCCTGAAATCATCTTTCAGCCAAAACATGTCAAACTATTACAACTTAGTTCTTATTTCTCACAACAACAACAACAACAACAACAACAACAACATCGTACTCACAAAGTTAAAGTTGCTAAGAGCTATAAACATGGTGACGTAACACAACACTTACCAAATTATTATTAGATTATATTATTAATCTCCCTTAATGATTACTATTTATATTAATTATTTTTATTTTATTTATTACTATATTATTAATCTCCCTTAATGATTACTATTTATATTAATTATTTTTATTTTATTTATTACTATATTATTAATCTCCCTTAATGATTACTATTTATATTAATTATTTTTATTTTATTTATTACTATATTATTAATCTCCCTTAGTATGATTATTATTTATATGATCTTTACTTCTTTTTTTATTATTTTATTATTCATCTTTATTTTTGTTTATTATTTACTTCTTAGTATAATTATTATTTAGTTTTTGCTTTTTTTCTTAAACCCTAACGTTTACTGAGCCAGAACTGGTTGTAGTTACAGTCTGAATGTAACACTGACGCTGGACGTCGAGGATTAGCTTTGCATAGTTCAGCACAAAGAGTGGAAACAACTCCAAGATGTTAGTAACGTATCTTATCTTTCACAGCAACACATGCAACACTTCTGTTAGCACAAGCTAACTGCTCGTGCACAAGCTAACTGCTCGTGCATGTGAGCGTGTGAGCGAGTCACTGTCCAGTGTAAAGAGAGAACAATGTTGGATGTTGTGATAATAATCGTCTCTTGGATTAATTAGATGCATTAGTCCAAGTTATATGAAGTAATTATAATGATATTACACACACACACACACACACACACACACACACACACAACACACTCGACTTCCTCTCTAACAGCACATCTGCTGATAATAAACAGAAAGTGCAGTTTTATTGTTGATTGTGAGACGCGGCTGTTTGTTCAGGAGCAGCTCGTCTAGCCGCCATTATCTGACTTTTATGGGCCCAGTGCAGAAACTCCTGAGGAAAGATCCGTCTGTTCAGGTGCTCCGTCTTCTCCACCAGCTCGTCTCTGACCGCGTCCTCCTGCAGCTCGCTGAGAGCCAAACAATCGGCTGAAAACACTCAGAGTCGTGTCTGCGTTATTAACAATCAAACATTGATCGGAGCTTTGAATAGAAATGCAGGAGCGCGTGCACTGGATGTTTCACTTCATGTTCTGTGAGAAACAGATGTGAGAGCTGAACTGGAGGCTGAGGCAGCTCGTGTTGTTCAGCAGTGAGACGGCGTCTCCCATTGGTCGAGCCGAACACCGATCATCAATACTACAGAGTGAAGGAGAGCAGAATACTAAACACATCATTATGTGCTCTTTTCTTCTCCAGTACACACACACACACACACACACACACACACACACACACACACACACACTAGTACTTACGAGGACGCTCGATACAGAATGTCTCCCCGAACCTCCAACTATAACCCCGAAACTCTGCAACCAGCTGCTCAGAGAAACACAAGAAGTGTGTGTGTGTGTGTGTGTGTGTGTGTGTGTGTGTGTGTGTGTCAATCTGACAAAGAAAACCTACAGCCAATTTTACAATGTGCAGTTTGTCAGGTGAGTGTGTGTGTGTGTGTGTGTGTGTGTGTGTGTGTGTGTGTGTGTGTGTGTGTGTGTGTGTGTGTGTGTTGTGAATACCTGAGCGAAGGAGAAGCAGTAGAGCTAGAAAATAAATGTATTTATTGAATAACAGAAGAGAGGGAGTGAGGCAGAAAGATGAAGACAGAGATCTGCTCACCATTAAAAAATTAATTTCAAGCCAGCAGGCCTAAAGCAAGTTCAGCTTCCAATGATTAATTTATGTTTACACCAATCCCACAGGAGGAGGAGTGAGTGTGTGTGTGTGTGTGTGTGTGTGTGTGTGTGTGTGTGTGTGTGTGTGTGTGTGTGTGTGTGTGTGTGTGTGTGTGTGTGTGTGTGTGTGTGGTGCCTCTTTCACGTCTCCCCTTCAGGATCATTAGAGCCGACGGCAGCTTGGACAAAGTGAAACAACATAAAGTTCTTATGGGTTTGAGCAGACATGCATATAATCGTGTGTGTGTGTGTGTGTGTGTGTGTGTGTGTGTGTGTGTGTGTGTGTCTCAACAATATCTTCATGCATGATTTATAGTTACATACATTGAATTGATTCAAATATTAAGGATGGAAATATTCTATATTTTTCTTATCGTCAACAGATCCCATAAAATAAATCATACACTACTCGTTGACTTCCTGTCTGTGGAGCCCAGTGGATCTACTGAAGACGTAAATCTTTAGAAACACAAACATAGAGTTCCGTGTTTGAAAAGTTATTTCAAATCAGCAAATCAAACAAACAAACTGCATTTTGTTGGGGACTATTTTCAGCGGCGGATTAATCCACCTGTGGTGCTGTAGTGAGTGTGTGTGGCAGCTGGACGGTGTGTGTTGGATGTGTGAGGCTCAGAGGGAGAAGGTACAGCAGGCTGTGATGCACAATATGTTAATAATTGTCCCACAGATATTTGCTCCTTTAATACACGAACGCTTCGACGCCTCAGAGTTTACGCGCTAAATTGTTTCTGAGAGACATCCTGCAAACTAACTAACAGTCAAAACAAACCCTCAAGAAGAAGTCTCAAACTTTATCCCAAACTAACCTCAGTGGCCGACCTGTCGGTTCGACCTCCTGCAGCTCGTCTCTAAATCTGTTTCCTCTCGTTCGCAGCTCCGACGGCGTCACGCTGCAACACGAGGTTGGAGAAGATTCCCACGACACTCGTCTTCTCGTCCCTCAGTTCTCCTGTCGCCCTCCTTCCTCACAATACACATTGTTTGGTTCCACACGGGGACGTATCTCAGTGTTGGACATCAGACGTCAGGAGCAGCAGGAGTCTGTTTGCATCGTCTCTGCGCCGGCTGCAGGACGAAGCCTTCGACTGGTCATAAGAAGTGGACGTAGTCGCCGTGACATGGCTGATTTTGAAGCCTCGATTTTGACCTTTTAGTCGTCGGCATCATTTTTGGAACCAGAAGACGCGAGAGGGTGGAGCCGAGTGAACCGAGCCTTTAGCCGACAATCACCACGAATGGGAGTCGCCCCCTGCTGGGTGTCAGAGGGGATGCAGGTTTAAGGCTCTTCTACTTTGGCTTCACTCGGACGGGACACAAAACTCTGACGCAGGAGTTTGATGTTTGTGTAGGAGGAGGTGCAGTTTGGACAGATAACCACTGATAACGCCCATTTAATCAGCTGATGACGTTGGAAAAGGGAGGCCCGGTTAGGGGGTCTGTGTCCAACCATGTCTATAACTTCCCCATACCGACAATGTTCTCACCCTCGTATATACAGCCGCGTGCGAGGAAGACCTTTGTGTGGCAGGTTGGACAAACGTGGTGGACAAACTGAAACCTGGCAGCAGAACAGTGTCCACGGTTTTGGTTTGATCCATCTGACAATCACACACGGGTTTATATGTCTCCGCGTACGTTTGGCCAGAGTTGCGGTGGGATTCTGTGTGTTTTCATGTTTTGTGCAGACCTCTCCGTGTTCTCCGACCGTATTCCTCTTCCAACACTTTCAAACTTTCCTCTCACTCGGTCCGCAGCGCTGCAAACATCCAGTGTTGTTGGAGAACTCCCTCAACGCTGCTCGTCCACCTTTCTATCTTCTTTATCAGCCTGTCTTCCTGTCAGTCCAGGCAAGAACCTACTTTCTCCCCTACCCAAAACTCCACGGGGGACAGATTTCAGCATCGCACGTTAAATTATGGATGAAGCGTCCCCTTCCAACTCCTCTTGTCTCCCCTGAGGCTTCGTGGTGAGGGACGCTGAGAGAAAACCAAAATCTCTGAGAACTCCCTCTGCATCTCAACACACTGGAGTGTGACTGCAGACACGCAGCAGACTGCGGGTACACACAGGCTTATCTGGCCCTTACATGGCATACGCTCACAGATACACACAGTGGAGGAAAAAATAAACTGTACATGGTTGAATGATCTCTGAGGGATCAATTCAATCCTCTCTTTAAAGTACTGACTGACACAAAAATACAAAATACACACAGAATAATTGGAAAGGTTGAGTTGCAACCCAACAGTGGCCCCTAGAGGCTGCACATGTAACTGCACGTCTTAATAAAACATCAGCTGCACTTTCTGTCTTTTGGTTTTGTTTTCTACTGGTCACATTTTCATTATAATTGGTGGACGGGAGCAGCGTGGGCCGAGGAAGAACACATTACATTTTGGAGCGGATACACAGATTATTTTTCACTGTCGTTAAACTTGCAAATTAGGGCATTTGTGCTGCATTCAAGGGGTGTCAGAAATAAGAGTTTTAGACTGTGAAAATTCTCACAAATGCAAGTTTGAACAACGACTCAGAATCTGATGTCAACATGTTTAAACTGAGAGAAATAAAACACAACATCTCTTCTTTGTAGCCTCCATGTTGTTTCCAACACTGGAAATGAGACCATCAGAGGAGCACTTGAATGCACCATTGACCTTAGTTTATGATTTCATCCACAACACTTTTAGGACAAAATCATCCAAACTAAAGGTTTTTCTGGACCTTTCAACCTTATCACAGAGTCTTCAGCAGTCCTGAAAATGCCACATGAAGTATATATATATATATATATATATATATATATATATATATATATATATATATATATATATGATGATATATGTACCTGGAGATAGTTTGTCAAACTTAAGTAAAACTTTTCTCTTGACCGGACTTTTACCTGTAATGGAGAATTTCTACATTCTGGTGTGTGTGTGTGTGTGTGTGTGTGTGTGTGTGTGTGTGTGTGTGTGTGTGTGTGTGTGTGTTCCCTGCTGAGTAGTAAAAGTGGAGCAGCAGCTGGTTTGACAGTCCGGTTATTAGACAACGCTGCCTGACTAACAGACTGCTGGGCTGTTTACTGCCACAGGGACACACACACACACACACACACACACACACACACACACACACACACACACACACACACACACACACACTCACACGCACACACACACACACACACACCCTCCTCTAATCTTATAAGCACATGCAGAAACAATTCCAGTGACTTGCTCTGACCACACACACACACAATTTTCTCCACTGACACATTTTGCTGTAAATAACGCACCCAGGATGCGTGTGTGTGTGTGTGGTGTGTGGTGTGTGTGTGTGGTAGTGGGTGGTGTGGTGTGAGGTGGTGGTGTGTGTCGTGTGGTGTGTGTTGTGGTGTGTATGTGGTGTGGTGTGGTAGTGTGTGTGGGTGTGTGTGGTGTCGTGTGGTGTGGTGTGGTGTGTGGTATGTGGTGTTCGTGTGGTGTGGTGGTTGTGTGTGTTAGTGTGGTTGTGTGTGGTGTCGTGTAGCATGTGGTTTTGTGGTGTGTGTTTGTGGTGTGGGTGTGTGTGTGGTGTGGTGTGTGGGTGGTGGTGTGATGTTGTGGTGTGTGTGGTGGTGCAGTGTGGTGATGTGTGGTGTGGTGTGTGTGGGTGTGGTGTGGTGTGTGGTGTGGTGTGGTGTGTGGTGTGGTGTGGTGTGTGTGTGGGTGTGTGTGTGTGTGTGGTGTGTGTGTGGTGTGTGGTGTGGTGTTGTGTTGATGTGTGGTGTGATGGTGTGATGTGGTGGTGTGATGTGTGGTGTGATGTGTGTGTGTGGGGGCGATGTGTGGTGTGTGGTGTGATTGTGGTGTGTGATGGTGGTGTGTATGGTGTGATGTGTGGTGTGATGGTGGTGTGTGGATGTGCTGTGTGGTGTGTGGTTGTGATGTGTGGGTGTGATGTGTGTGTTGGTGGTGTGATGTGTGGTGTGGTGTGTGTGTGTGTGTGTGTGGTGTGGTGTGTGGTGTGTGGTGTGTGTGGTGTGTGTGGTGTGTGGTGTGTGTGTGGTGTGTGGTGTGATGTGTGTGTGGTGTGGTGTGTGTGTGTAGTGTGTGTGTGGTTGTGTGTAGGTGGTGTGTGGTGTGGTGTGTGTGTGTGGTGTGTGGTGTGGTGTGTGGTGTGGTGTGTGGTGTGTGTGATGTGTGTAGTGTCGGTGTGGTTGTGGTGTGTGTGCGTGTAGTGTGATGTGGTGTGTGGTTGTGGTGGTGTGGTGGTGTTTAGTGTGATGTGTGTAGTGTAGTTGTGGTGTGTGTTGTGTGATGTGGTTGTGTGTAGTGTGGTGTGGTTGTGGCGTGTGGTGTGGTGTGCTTGTGGTTTTTTTTGTGTGTAGTGTAGTGTGGTGTGGTGTGTGGTGTGGTGTGGTGTGATGTGTGGTGTGTGTGTGTGTAGGTGTGGTGTGGTGTGGTGTGGTGTGGTGTGATGTGTGTAGTGTGGTGTGGTGTGTGATGTGGTGTGTGTAGTGTGGTGTGGTGTGGTGTGTGTGTGTGTGTGTGTGTGTTGAAGGATGCTGGAGAAGTTGTGTGTCATAAACAAGTGTGTTGATACACTAATAAATCCCGGCATGTATAAAAAAAAAGGCCGATAATGAAAATATGACAAATCATTTTAGTTGAAGCGTCTGGTTGAATGTCTCACATAATTAAAACAACAATGTAAAAAGTTAAAGTGTTAAGTAAAAATGTATAAATAAAATAAGCAAAGTTTACTTAAAGTAAAAGTACTCAATGCAGAAACATGTCCCCTGTATCTGTTTTACATATATATTATATAAATATATATAATATATATATATACATATATATTATATAATATATACATATATATATTAAATAATAATATATATATATGATATCATCAGATTATTATTACTCATGCGTTGATGTTAACAATAAATCGATTGTTTGGTTTTTAAAAATTCTAAAAGAAATGTGCTGCAAAAACATGAATTTGAATATTTCCCTGTGAGAAGTCGTGGAGTAGAAGTAGAGAGCAGCAGGAAATGGAGATACGAGTTCCTTAAAGTTGTACTTAAGTAGCTGAGTAAAGGTGTGAACAGGACAGTGAGTCTCGGCTGCTTCTCTGTAATAAGGAAACAGAGACTGCAGGATTCTTCAGGCCATGAATAATGCAGGCATGAGAGGAGCTTTGACAGGATGTCAAAAACTCATCATTTTAAATTCACCACGAGAAGAAACAACAGCTCTGGTTCCTTCATCGTCACCCTGACAGACATGTGACCACAGCTGTCAATCAAAACTTCTGTACAGCGAGAAGTCAACAATCCAGACGCTGCAAAATCCTCCCAAACAAACTCGATCGGAGGCTCCACGTTATCTGCAGCACACGAGCTGAACACACAAGCGCTTACTTACAGTTAGACTCTTATATTATGTATTACAAGCTTTCTGACATGTGATGTTTCAATATGTACATGAGACATTATGTAATGAAACTGTTGGTGAGTTTAAATCCACACACACAAAGTTACAAACACAAACTCTGATGTTCTCATGTTTGACGACAAAACATGAATGAAAAAATACTGTAAAAGTTGTAAAAGTATGTGTGCGTCACCCCACTGAAACTAAATATTGTCCCTAAACAACAATTAGAGGAAACCGTTTCTTCTTCTCTGTGGAAATCAGCCGTTTAAAACCATTTAATAAACCAGCTAACTGTTAACTGTTAGCTGTTATCTGTTAGTTGTTAGCTGTTAGTTGTTAGCTGTTAGCTGTTAGCTGTTAACTGTTAGTTCTTAGCTGTTAGCTGTTATCTGTTATCTGTTAGTTGTTAGCTGTTAGCTGTTAGCTGTTACTGTTAGTTCTTAGCTGTTAGTTGTTAGCTGTTAGTTGTTAGCTGTTAGCTGTTAGCTGTTAACTGTTAGTTCTTAGCTGTTAGTTGTTAGCTGTTAGCTGTTAGCTGTTAACTGTTAGTTCTTAGCTGTTAGCTGTTAGCTGTTAACTGTTAACTGTTAGTTCTTAGATGTTAGCTGTTAGCTGTTAACTGTTAGCTGTTAGCTGTTAGCTGTTAACTGTTAGTTCTTAGCTGTTAGCTGTTAGCTGTTAGCCACACACACCATCCAAAAACGGAGTCAATGATGGTAAAATTGGTTTTCCAAAACTTGTGAATCATTGCAACCACGAGAGGCCTTTGAGAGATTAGCTGCGGACACACACACACACACACACACACACACACACACACACACACACACACACACACACACACACACACACACACACTATGAGCAGTATCATCATGTGTAACTGTTTACTATCAATTACTTACAATATATGTCACCTTTTAGATTGATTTACATTTAATTAAAATAATTAAAGTGATTTTATTTTGGCTTAGATACAGTATGTCCCCATCACAAGGTGATGCATTTACTAGAAAGGAGGATTTAAAAACTGTTGCTATTGTTGCATTCAAGGACCATTTGAGACAGTTTCAGATTTGTCTTTGAAAGAATGACGTTTTTACTGTTAGAAATACTTGTCTTCTTATCGTCTTAAAGAATTCATAGTTTGGGAATATTTTTCTTGGACATCCTTGGATCCTTGGATTTGTAGATTTTAGGGTAAAATGTGACAAAAAGCCCAGAAAAAATAGACCTTTAAAAAGTATTATGCAAATAGTGGAAACATTAATTTCAAAGGGAAATAAACGTTGAAGATAAACAGATTGATTATAGATTTCTGAAACTGTTTTTCTTTTCTAAAGCCTTTCAATGAGTTTCTGTCTGACACACAGGTCTCTGAAGTCTTCAGGTTCTCAGAGCCACAGCTCCCTCCATCGGAGGACTGCTGTGGCAGCACTAAAACTATAATGCAATACAATATAATTTGAAAACTTACAAACCATGTTCTAACTCCCAAACAGTCAGTGTTCTCATAAAAAGATTAGACTTTTACAAAAACACCTCCCTTTAGAAATGTCCTCAATTAAAAATAATAATATGGATCCATACAGGTATGGAAGCGTTTTTTATATTTTTTATATTACAGGTCATTTAGCTGACGCTTTTGTCCAAGGCGACAATAAGTGCAAACAATCCTGAGGATACAACATACAACTCTTGCAAATACATCAGTTTCAAATAAGCCAAACCAATACAAGTGCAACATACAAAGAACAGATTATTATTATTATTTAAATGTTTCCATTGGTTGAGGTGAGTGTTCAGTCTGCAGGTGTGAAGACTGTCTGCTGTCCTGACATCAATGGGGAGGTCGTTCCACCATGTTGGAGCAGGATAACAAATAGGAGGTTTTGTTTGAGGGGAATCTGAGTCCCACTCGTAGTGAGGTAGCAGCGAGCCGATTGGTTGACGCAGAGCGAAGTGAACGCGCTGGGGTGTCTGGTTCGACCATGGCCTGGATGTAGGAAGGGGCTGATCCATTCACAGCACGGTGGGCCAGCACCAGAGTCTTGAAGCAGATTCGGGCCGCCACTGGTAGCCAGTGAAGGGAGCGGAGAAGTGGTGCATTGTGGGAGAACTTGGGTAGATTGAAGACCAGTCCGGCTGCTGCATTCTGGATGAGCTGTAGAGGTCGGATGGCTCATGCAGGCGGTCCAGCAGGAGGGAGCTGCAGGAGTGAAGGCATGAGATAACAAGAGCCTGGACCAGAACCTGCGTCGCCTTCTGAGTCAGTATTGCAAGATGTGCTCTTTCTGAACATGTTCCCTTACAGGAAAAAGAAATCAAAAATGTCCCCAATTAAAAAATGTTTTCCAAATTTGTTCTCACTTTCTAAAAATGTCCCCAATTTCAGTTTCTTTTCTCCACGTCATTATTTCTTAACTTATTTTGGGAGGTTTGGTAATTTTATTTTAAATGTGGATCCATGTAGTAATTCCCTTTGCAATACTCCACTCACTTAAACGAACATTTCTAGTCGTCCTGCATGTATCCCATAATGTCCATTAAAGTCCAGTGGAGGTAAGAACCCTCGGGAGACGGATGAGTCATCATCACGCCTCCTTCAGATACAGTAAACCACAAAGAGAAGACACGGATATAAAAGTGAGCGGAGTTATAATGTAGCTGCTCGTCCTCAGGCTTCCTCTCCCTCCTCCCAGGCAGGATTCATAATCCGACCCGACGTCCCTGACATCTCCTCTCCCTCCCGCCTCATGCATCTGTAATTAATCGTCAGTCGGAGGGGGTTACAGGAGCGGCGTCGGCCGGGCAGAAACAGGTAGAGGTCGTGGGGTCAAGTAATCACGCTGAGGAAAAAATGCCCGAATAAATCGTCTGTCAAAACCTGAGACGGCCGAGAAAACCAGGAGAGACGCGGAGTTCAGAGCGGCGGGGGGGAGGTCTGAAACCAAATCACACACGACGGGTCGGACGTGAAGTGGGACAAGATGCAACGTGAGGATGCGATGCAGCCGAAGACGAGACGCGAGATGCAACGTGTGAAGAAAGATTTAGGATTCACTGGCAGGTGGAGCCGGAGGAAATGTGAGATAGAAAGCTCAAGAAAGTGGAGATGAGACAACGTGGACTCTGTGTGTGTCTGTGTGTGTCTGTGTGTGTGTCTGTGTGTGTGTCTGTGTGTATCTGTGTGTGTGTCTGTGTGTATCTTTGTGTGTCTCTGTGTGTCTCTGTGTGTGTCTGTGTGTGTGTCTGTGTCTCTGTGTGTCTTTGTGTGTGTGTCACTGTGTGTATCTGTGTGTGTGTCTGTGTGTATCTTTGTGTGTCTCTGTGTGTCTCTGTGTGTGTGTCTGTGTGTATCTTTGTGTATTTTTGTGTGTCTCTGTGTGTGTCTGTGTCTCTGTGTGTCTCTGTGTGTGTCTCTGTGTGTCTTTGTGTGTGTGTGTCACTGTGTGTGTGTCTGTGTGTATCTTTGTGTGTCTGTGTCTCTCTGTGTGTGTCTGTGTGTGTGTCTGTGTGTATCTTTGTGTGTCTCTGTGTGTGTCTGTGTCTCTGTGTGTCTTTGTGTCTCTGTGTGTCTTTGTGTGTGTCTGTGTCTCTGTGTGTGTCTGTGTGTCTCTCTGTGTCTCTGTGTGTGTCTGTGTCTCTCTCTCTGTGTGTCTCTGTGTGTGTCTTTGTCTCTGTGTGTCTCTGTGTGTATGTCTGTGTGCGTCTCTCTGTGTGTCTCTTTGTGTGTGTCTGTGTCTGTGTCTCTGTGTGTATCTTTGTGTGTGTCTGTGTCTCTGTGTGTGTCTGTGTGTCTTTGTCTCTGTGTGTGTCTGTGTCTGTCTCAGTGTGTGTGTCTGTCTCTGTGTGTGTCTCTCTGTGTGTGTGTGTGTCTCTGTCTGTCTCTGTCTCTGTGTGTGTGTGTGTCTGTGTGTCTGTCTCTGTCTGTGTCTCTGTGTGTCTGTGTGTGTCTCTGTCTGTATGTGTGTCTCTGTGTGTCTGTGTGTGTGTCTCTGTGTGTCTGTGTGTGTGTCTCTGTGTGTGTCTTTGTCTCTGTGTGTGTCTGTGTGTGTCTTTGTCTCTGTGTGTGTCTGTGTCTCTGTGTGTGTCTGTGTGTGTCTGTGTCTCTGTGTGTGTCTGTGTGTGTCTTTGTCTCTGTGTGTGTCTGTGTGTCTTTGTCTCTGTGTGTGTCTGTCTCTATGTGTCTGTGTCTCTGTGTGTCTTTGTCTCTGTGTGTGTCTGTCTCTGTGTGTCTCTGTGTGTGTCTGTGTGTGTCTCTGTGTGTCTTTGTGTGTGTATGTGTCTCTGTGTGTGTCTGTGTCTCTGTGTGTGTCTGTGTCTCTGTGTGTCTGTGTCTCTGTGTGTGTCTGTGTCTCTGTGTGTGTCTGTGTGTGTCTTTGTCTCTGTGTGTGTCTTTGTCTCTGTGTGTCTCTGTGTGTGTCTGTGTGTGTCTTTGTCTCTGTGTGTGTATTTGTCTCTGTGTGTGTCTGTGTCTCTGTGTGTGTCTGTGTCTCTCTGTGTCTCTGTGTGTATCTCTCTGTGTCTCTGTGTGTGTCTTTGTGTATCTCTCTGTGTGTGTCTCTCTGTGTCTTTGTGTGTATCTTTGTGTGTGTCTTTGTCTGTCTGTGTGTGTGTCTCTGCATCTCTTTGTGGTCATTTTGAATCTTTGTAGTTGTTTTGAGTCTTTGCTCTTTTAATAGTCGTGTTTGTCTCTTCGCAGCTGTTTGTTGTCTCTTTGTAGTTGTTCATGTTCCCTTGCAGTTGTTTTGTGAGTGATCCAGATGACGCCTCGAGGGGACGGTTCAGTAATCAATCCAAGCTGCTAACTACCTTCTCTGCTCGGATCATTCTACCACACACACACACACACGCACACACACACACACCTGAAGGCAGACATTGTTTAATAATGTTATTGATCGATGTGTGTTTGCGCACTAACACGTGGTGAGCCTGGTGGAGTCTCTCTCTCTCACACACACAAAGAATCAATATTGTGTTTTGATCCAAAGAAACAAATCTATTGACATATAAACAGATAGGCTTCTCACTCTCTCTCACACACACACACACACACACACACACACACACACACACAAGTAATTAAGGATGTTTTTAGAGAAGGGGGACAAAGAACCACAACTGGAGGACATTTATGGAAAGTGAAGACATGTTGGGACATGAGGACAATTTTAGGAGTTCAAGATATGTTGTGAGAACTTCTCCAGAGAAAAACCTTAAAAACCAAAACACATTTGTTGGAAAGGGAGGAAGACATTTTTAAAGACATGGGGACACTTCTCCAACCACAACTGGAGGACAGTTTTGGAAAGTGAAGACATATTTTAAAAAGCAGGGACTTCAGTTTATAGGAGGAGAAGATAGAGGAAATGTCTAAACAAAAAAGAAGTTTAAAAAAAATAAATATATATAATAAAAATGTTTTTGGAAAGTCACTATTTTAGATCATGCAGGGGGACACTTTTGAAAACATAATGAGGATATAAGTCAACACAAAACAAATGTGTACAGGAGACAGTGAACGCCTCACAACACACCATCAATAACAAACTCAGTGAAGGACCTGAGGGGCCGACAGGAGGCCCATCTTTCATTAGTGGGGCAACACGCCTGATTAAACTCCTCGTGGCCACACACACACACACACACACACACACACACACAGCTGGCCTAATCAATGATTAGTAATTGGACCTGCAGGGAGAGAGCAGCAGGCTCCTGTGATGTATAAAGAAACACATGAGTGTGTATGTGTCTAAAGGGACGTACAATGAGGGAGGAAGGAAGGGTCAGTGGTGTGAAATGAGACAAATGAGTGTGTCGGGGGCTTTGTGTATGTGTGTGTGTGTGTGTGTGTGTGTGTGTGTGTGTGTGTGTGTGTGTGTGTGTGTGTGTGTGTTCCTGCTGCATCACATCAAAGAGTTTTCGTGGACGAACGTCACCTGAAGTTTTTCATCTTGTTGAATCAGCGAGAGAAAACCTGGACCCCTCCCGACAGGATTACTTCAGTATTAAACTGTTTTGTATTTGGGACGTTTTCACAAAGTAGTCGATGTGAATACCAGTGAAGTTGCACGATTCTCGATACCACGTTACAAAACTAAACAATAAACTCCTTATTATGAAGTCCGTCTAATATCTATTTTATATTGCTGTGAAAACAAATATTTAATAAGGTTTTGATCGCCTCATTCGACAGAAAATCAATATTCAATATTAATATTGTCTGATGCATTTTAAAGCAGATTTATATTCTGTCAGAAAACAAAAGCATTAAGCATTTATCAGCTCGTTGGCGTCTGATGCAAGACGCTGAAATGCATCAAACACGATCTTCAGTCCGCTGCAGGATCGACATCCAACCTGCCCACAACACGGAGAATATCTGATCTCACACTTTGAGCTTCTTACTGCAGACTTTCCTTTGAAACTCAAACGTCTTCGGAGGCGAAGATGATGCAGTGGCTTCACAGAAACAACAATTTTCCACTCAAATAAGGTTTCAGTGTTTTCACTGTCGGATCTCTTTTTGTTTCCAACAACACGAGTTAAAGATGCTGCTGTTCGCTCATCAAATGTAATACTGTTATTCCTCTGGCCCTGTGATGTCATTAGGTGCTCTTACTCCTTCCTGTTGGTGCATTTAAGGGCACTCGGACATCTGAGCTTTCAGAAGCGGCTGTCAAACAACCAAAATTCCCCTTGGTGACCATTTACTGCTGGACACCGGGAAGCCTTTTGACATTTTCCTGGATTCATCCAAACTTTCTCTTTTTCAACACAACATAATTTCTGTCAAATGTTGTATTTGTACTATGTTGTTTATCCTGTACACACGACATCTATTGCACGTCTGTCCGTCCTGGGAGAGGGATCCCTCCTCAGTCTCTCCCTGAGGTTTCTTCCATTTTCCCCCTTTAATTATGGGGTTTCTTTTAGGAAGTTTTTCCTTGTGTGATGTGAGGGTCTAAGGACAGAGGGTCTAAGGACAGAGGGTCTGAGGTAAGAGGGTCTGAGGACAGAGGGTCTAAGGACAGAGGTTCTGAGGACAGAGGGTCTAAGGACAGAGGGTGTAAGGACAGAGGGTCTAATGACATGGTATAAGGACAGAGGGTCTAATGACAGAGGGTCTAAGGACAGAGGGTCTAATGACAGAGGGTCTAAGGACAGAGGGTCTAATGAGAGGGTCAAAGGACAGAGGGTCTAAGGACAGAGGGTCTGAGGACAGAGGGTCTAAGGACAGAGGGTGTAAGGACAGGGTGTAAGGACAGAGGGTGTAAGGACAGAGGGTCTAAGGACAGAGGGTCTGAGGACAGATGGTCTAAGGACAGAGGGTCTGAGGACAGATGGTCTAAGGACAGAGGGTCTGAGGACAGAAGTTCTAAGGACAGAGGGTCTAAGGACAGAGGGTCTAAGGACAGAAGGTCTAAGGACAGAGGGTCTAAGGACAGAGAGTCTAAGGTAAGAGGGTCTGAGGACAGAGGGTCTAAGGACAGAGGTTCTGAGGACAGAGGAACTAAGGACAGAGGGTGTAAGGACAGAGGGTCTAATGACAGAGGGTCTAAGGACCAAGGGTCTAAGGACAGAGGGTGTAAGATAAGAGGGTCTAAGGAAGGAAGCTCTGAGGACAGAGGGTGTAAGAACAGAGGGTCTAATGACAGAGGGTCTAAGGACAGAGGGTCTAATGACAGAGGGTCTAAGGACAGAGGGTGTAAGGTAAGAGGGTCTAAGGACAGAGGGTCTGAGGACAGAGGGTCTGAGGACAGAGGGTCTGAGGACAGAGGAACTAAGGACAGAGGGTGTAAGGACAGAGGGTCTTATGACATAGGGTCTGAGGACAGAGGGTGTAAGGACAGAGGGTCTAAGGACAGAGGGTGTAAGGACAGAGGGTCTGAGGACAGAGGGTCTAAGGACAGAGGGTGTAAGGTAAGAGGGTCTAAGGACAGAGGGTGTAATGACAGAGGGTCTAAGGAAAGAGGGTCTGAGGACAGAGGGTCTGAGGACTGAGGGTCTAAGGACAGAGGTTCTGAGGACAGAGGAACTAAGGACAGAGGGTCTAAGGACAGAGGGTGTAAGGTAAGAGGGTCTGAGGACAGAGGGTGTAAGGTAAGAGGGTCTGAGGTAAGAGGGTCTGAGGACAGAGGGTGTAAGGTAAGAGGGTCTGAGGACAGAGGGTCTGATGACAGAGGGTCTAAGGACAGAGGGTCTAAGGACAGAGGGTGTAAGGTAAGAGGGTCTGAGGACAGAGGGTCTAAGGACAGAGGGTCTAAGGACAGAGGGTGTAAGGTAAGAGGGTCTGAGGACAGAGGGTGTAAGGACAGAGGGTCTGATGACAGAGGGTCTAAGGACAGAGGGTCTAAGGACAGAGGGTGTAAGGTAAGAGGGTCTAAGGACAGAGGGTCTAAGGACAGAGGGAGGACAGAGGGTGTAAGGACAGAGGGTCTAAGGACAGAGGGTCTAAGGACAGAGGGTGTAAGGTAAGAGGGTCTAAGGACAGAGGGTCTAAGGACAGAGGGTCTAAGGACAGAGGGTCTAAGGACAGAGGGTGTAAGGTAAGAGGGTCTAAGGACAGAGGGTCTAAGGACAGAGGGTCTAAGGACAGAGGGTCTAAGGACAGAGGGTGTGGTATCCTGTACAGTCTGTAAACACTGAGACAAATGTGTAATTTGTGATATTGGGCTGTATAAATACATTTGATTTGATTACCTTGGTGACCCCCCCACATGTGGAAATAATGTAAGTGACAGGAAATAAAAGCAGTAAAATATTGAATGTGACTGAAGCAAACGGACCTGAAGAGACGTTGGTGTGGAAGCTGAAGCACTAGGTCGCTCCATCAGGCTGAAACTCGATGGATGAAAGTGTTCAGATCTGCAGCTGGTCGTCCGCCGGCTCCAACGAGCCGTTTCATTGGGTTTAATAAAGCGGAGCGTGTTAACAGCTGAAGCCGAGCGTCTCCTGATTACTAACCGCTCCATTTTATTTCTAATTCTCAAGCAGAAAGAAGATCAACCTGCAGGCGGCTTCCTGTTGGGATGGATCCAAACTTAACCGAAAGGAAAACAAGATTTATATTTTTATTATTGTCATCAAATCTCTTGAAAACAATAAACTAACAAGTTTGTTTATCAGTCGGATCTTCTTCCTCTGAGACCTTAAGAACACATCACACTGTCGTGTTCACTACAGCACCAAGTGTGGATTAATCCGCCGCTGAAAATAGTCCCCAATAAACTTCCTGCCAGTTATTTGATAAAAACTTTGAGCAGCTTTGAAAACTTTAAACATGAAACTATATTTGTGAGAAGTTTTAAAATAGGAACCAGAGAATATTGCGAGATGAGAAGTTTGTGCTGCGTTCAAGTGTTGTCAAAATCATCGGAAAGTTCACTTCATGTGGAACTTGTGACAGATTCTCAGAATAATAATTAATTGAAGTATAAAGTATATGCTTCACGTGAAGGAGGAACAACCAGAGTACAGCGTTAACACATGAGAGAAGAGTTCAAATAGCAAAGTTAGAATGCAACACTCAAAGTTCACCGGATCCGTTTCAATGTTCATGTTGTTTCTACATTACGACTCGGACCGTGCCCCGTGTGGAGTAAGTGTTAGTGTTGAACCGGATGCAGACCGAACGTGTGATCTTACGGGCCGTCGTGGCGGTGCGAGGGTTTGATCTGCGGCCCGTGTCGGTGCGCCGGCTGCAACGAGCCGTTTCATTGGGTTTAATAAAGCGGAGCGTGCCAACAACTGTCATCTGAGCCGTGAAGCCAAACCTCCCCACGTGCTCCAGATTGGAGAGTAAAAAGAAAATCGAAGCTGTGGCCTCGGACAGCGAGGGTCCAGCCGGCCATAAGGAGTCTATTATGTTCCTGTGTGTCACGCAGCCATCTTTGTGCCGGCCCGGTGCCACGCTGAGCGTCTGTAAAGGCCCGGCAGAGTGCTGGCACACGGCCGCCGGGACACGCTGATAAATCCCATTCGAGTCCGTCCAGAGGACACGAGGCTGCCAGTTACTGTCAGTCAGCATCAGGCTCACACCTCCTCACCTCCTCACACTCCTCACCTCCTCACACCTCCTCACACCTCCTCACACCTCCTCACACTCCTCACACCTCCTCACCTCCTCACACCTCCTCACCTCCTCACACCTCCTCACCTCCTCACACCTCCTCACCTCCTCACACCTCCTCACACCTCCTCACACTCCTCACACTCCTCACACCTCCTCACACTCCTCACCTCCTCACACTCCTCACACTTCCTCACACTCCTCACACCTCCTCACACCTCCTCACACCTCCTCACACTCCTCACACCTCCTCACACCTCCTCACACTTCCTCACACTCCTCACACCTCCTCACACTCCTCACCTCCTCACACCTCCTCACACCTCCTCACACTCCTCACCTCCTCACACCTCCTCACACTCCTCACACCTCCTCACACTCCTCACCACTCCTCACACCCTCCACACCTCCTCACACTCCTCACACCTCCTCACCTCCTCACACCTCCTCACACTTCCTCACACCTCCTCACACTCCTCACACCTCCTCACCCTCCTCACACCTCCTCACCTCCTCACACCTCCTCACCTCTCCTCACCTCCTCACACCTCCTCACACTCCTCACTCTCCTCACACCTCCTCACCTCCTCACCTCTCCTCACCTCCTCACACTCCTCACCTCCTCACACTTCCTCACACCTCCTCACCTCCTCACACCTCCTCACACTCCTCACACTCCTCACCTCCTCACACTCACCTCCTCACACCTCCTCACACTCCTCACCTCCTCACACCTCCTCACACTCCTCACCCTCACACCTCCTCACCTCCTCACACCTCCTCACCTCCTCACACCTCCTCACACTCCTCACCTCCTCACACTCCTCACCTCCTCACACCTCCTCACCTCCTCACACCCTCCTCACCTCCTCACACCCTCCTCACACTCCTCCCTCTCACACTCCTCACCCCCTCCCACCTCCTCACACTCCTCACCTCCTCCCAACACCTCCTCACACTCCTCACCTCCTCACCACCATCCTCCTCACACTCATCCTCCCCCTCCCCCTCCTCACACTCCTCACCTCCTCACACTCCTCACCTCCTCACCCTCCTCACCTCCTCCCCCCTCCTCACCCTCCTCACCCCTCCCTCCTCACCCTCCTCCCCTCCTCACCCTCCTCACCACCTCCTCCTCCTCCCTCCCATCACCTCCTCCACACTCCTCACCCCTCCTCACCCCTCCTCACACTCCTCCCCCCCTCACACCTCCTCACCTCCTCACACCTCCTCCTCACCTCCTCACCTCCTCACCTCCTCACACCTCCTCACCTCCTCACACCTCCTCACACTCCTCCCACCTCCTCACACTCCTCACCCTCCTCACACCTCCTCACACTCCTCACCTCCTCACACCTCCTCACACCTCCTCACACTCCTCACACCTCCTCACACTCCTCACACCTCCTCACACCTCCTCACACCTCCTCACACCTCCTCACCTCCTCACACTCCTCACACCTCCTCACCTCCTCACACCTCCTCACACCTCCTCACACCTCCTCACCTCCTCACCTCCTCACACTCCTCACCTCCTCACACTCCTCACCTCCTCACACCTCCTCACACTCCTCACCTCCTCACACCTCCTCACACTCCTCCCTCCTCACACTCCTCCCCTCCCCTCCTCACACCTCCTCACACTCCTCACCTCCTCACCCTCCTCACACTCCTTCACCTCACACCTCCTCACCTCCTCACAACCTCACTCCCACCTCCTCACCCCCTCCTCACCTCCTCACACCCTCCTCAACAACAGCCTAGACACCGCATCACAACCTCACTCACACATCCTCACACCTCCTCACACTCCTCACACCTCCTCAACCTCACACTCCTCACCTCCTCACCTCCTCACACTCCTCACCTCCTCAGGGAGCCGCGACGCTTTTAATGAACCTAAAAACATCATCTGTGATGAGCCGGACAAACGTCTCTGCAGAGGGAAGACTTCGGACCACAGGACGAGGTGGAACTGTGTGTGTGCCACTTTACCAGACACATGTCCAAAAACATCTTTAATATTTGATGTATTCCGTGAACTCTTCTCCCAACATGAACTTTTACTATGTCGTGAGCCTAAATAATGTAATATTTATTTTATTGTGAAATGTAAACTCCCTCCAGGTTTCTAAAAAACAACTAATTAATGAAAAATAAATAAAAACAAACAATGCAACTTTATTTCCCCTCATACGGCTCTGCAGGGAACACATACAACAGATTAATATTTAGAATCAGAGTCCCACATTAAAATAGGTTTATTTTATAACTTTTCTATTTGCTTAACTTGTATTTTATGCATTAATCATAAATGTTTCATGAGTCATTGACCTCCACATGTTCCTCTGCAGCATTAAACACATTTAATGATCATTTAAGTTACATGTTAAGCTTTTATAAATGTTTAAGTTTTGGTCTTTAACACTTTAATGCAACTTGACATTTAATATTAGTTTTATTTGTAAGTGTTGTAACTCTTTGCATTCTTTCTGCAAGTTTAAATATAGTTATACTTTTAAACATCTGCAACAACTTAAACTCGTAAACATGTATAGTGAGTGAGATTCACTGTTTATGGTTGAGAAAGTTGATTTTTAATCTCTACTTGTTTCTCTAGTAAAACTTCATGGAGGTTTTTCTTTAGTTATATATATATATATATATATATATATATATATATATATATATATATATATATATATATATATATATATATATACACATATATATATATACACATACATACACACACACACACACACACACTTTAAAAGTACCTTCTCACCACCTCTGCTCCGTGCTTGGCCGCCTCCTGTATCGGCCCACAGCGGCGCACTGAGACGCTTCTAATCCTCTTTTGATGAACTTGGTTAATGGACCTCCTGTGGGGCACTTTGGCTCTGTTCATTAGGCAGCACACGACCCTCTCCACGCCCCCGGAGCACGCATCTCCATAAATCCTCCCATCAAAGTGAAGAAAGTTAAACGTGTGTTACTTTGTTCAACTTCTCAGACCGAGGACACGTTTGTTCCGAGGATTAGAAGAAGTGATGCCGCCCAGTAAAAGCCTTTTCGCGCCCTTCATCTCCGTGGACCCGGAGAGAGGAGTCGGTCCCGCGGAGCTCCAGGTTCTGCTGCAGCGGAGCCGTGCGCAGGAGCGACCGGGGGCAGAGCGCACCAGACGCGGCTGCGACCACCGAGACGCTCCGTGCGCCATCGTGGAGCTCCGGCTGGGCCCCGCGCTGCACTACCTGCAGCCGGACAAGTGCGCTCTGGAGCGGGCGCAGAGACGGAGACGCCTGGCCGCCAACGCCCGGGAGAGGAGGAGGATGCTGGGGCTCAACGTCGCCTTCGACCGGCTGCGGAGCGTCATTCCAAACCTGGAGAGCGAAAGGAAGCTCTCCAAATCGGAGACGCTGCAAATGGCGCAGATTTACATCGCGACCCTCAGCGAGCTGCTCGAGGAGGGAGACTCGGAACCGGGGGCCACACTGGGGGCCGCGGAGCCGGGCAGGGACAGCGGGAAGAGCGGCGGAGGCCCCGCGCGCACAGAAGAGAAGCAGAGGAGTTATAACGAGGACATGTGGGAGAGGACGAGCGGGACGAAGTGACTCAAACGGACTCTTTCCTACTAAACTGTAATTATTAGCTGTAAGACATTAAGCTGCACATTTATCATCTTGTAAATACAAATGTTCATCGTTTTCAATTCACTGCATTTCAGATGTTTGAGGGACTTGTTGAGTTGAAATATATGTTTCTTACCACCAGCACACAGAGCAGGACCTTCTGATGTTTTATTATTATTATTATTATTATTATTATTACATGTTGTCCAATAATCTGAACAGGTCAGAAGAAGAAAGAGAAATTCTGTTTTCTGAGAAATGATCAACAAACAAAAAATGGAGGTGGGAGAGAAAAGAAAGACGGAGCAGGAAGTACTGAAAGTAGCAATTTTTATTATTTTAAAAGTATGTACAGATAACCAAAGACATCAGTCTGCAAATTGGTACAAAGATCAAGTTTTTCCTGCAGTTGGCTTGTTAAGAAGCTCTCTGTCTGTCTGTCCAAAACAACAACACGACGGAGAAAAGGCTTTAGAAAATGAAAAATAGAGTCAGATTCAGAAAAGTAGAGTCTACCGGTCTAAATTTAAATTCAACCCCCCCCCACCCGACCCCGTCACCCATCAACCTCTCCTCTTACACAAGGAAACCAATCTATGTACAACAACTATGTACAAAAAGCTCTTCCATTCATTCTTCCAGAGGTGTGTGAATAAAGCTCTTGTAAACTTAAAACAAACAAAAAAGAGTGTGTGTGTGTGTGTGTGTGTGTGTGTGTGTGTGTCATGATCACAGAGGAACAGACAAATGCAAGTCAACGGGACAAACACGCTTTTACCAACTTTTACAAACGGATGAAATTCGAGAACTTAAAGTTTCCTTCTTGGATCATGCGAGAGACGACGCGCCGAAGAACGTCGGGCGTGCGGAGAACGTAAACTTTAATTATTCATTTGAACTGAAAGTTTGTGATTTTGCTCAAAAAAAAGAAAATGTAACTTTTGTTTTGGGAAAAGCGTCAAAACCAGATTTGAACTTTCTACGTTTCCGGTTTACAAAGTGAGTCTGTAGATTAATGGTTCATTAGGGTTAATGACTCACGAGGTTCAGTTTAAATAGTATTTACTGCAATAACCAAACTTAAGACTCTTCAACAGAAAGTTACATTTGTTGTGCTGAGAAAATATAAACAAGTTTTTAACCATTTATAAAGAAATGTGTTCCAACTCAAGATGAAGCGACACGAAACAAACGCTGCGAACGTGCGCTTCCCTCTGAACGAAAGGTCTCTTTTATTCCCGTGAAGCTTGACATCTGGGAAATTATTTATCGATCTGAAACATCCACAAGAGAAAAGAAAAAGTCTTTGAATTCCTCTTTGTGTTCACGAACCTGCAGCGTTGCATCCTGGGAACGACAGAAACTTTGGGATTTAACAGCTCGAGTTAAAAAAAATACCGAAAAATAAAGTTGCAGCCTCTCCGCTGGGGTCTCGCACCAGAGTGAAGCGGCTCGTCCGCACCTCTCAGGCCGGCCGCTGCCTTTGTGCTGTAATTGAAGGCTCTTGTCTGCGTCACACACACACACACACACACACACACACACACACACACACACACACACACACCTCGGGGTCTGGCCAGGCCACAAAAGCTTTGATGTCGACGATCAATTCTTTGAAAAGGAATAACGTTTCTGCGTTGTTCAAAGTTTCCAGAGAGCTTTAACAACCTGCAGGTCGTCGTGCTTCAGTCTCAGGCGTGTGCTCGGCATGCTGGGAGCTGTTTGATAACGGCACAAGAAGAACGACCGATTGAAAATCAGCTGGTTTGCTGCAGAAAGGAGGAAAAAGCTCTTACGGCCAAAGAGAAGATTTCTAGTTATATACAGATAAAAAATGACTTAATGAAAAACAACAAGTACACGCTTAAAGAAGCGCCGCGCTTCACAAGGCCGTTCAGGGTCGGAAACCAATACTTGATTTCTCTGCCTCTAACCGCCTCCTTCAGACGGAGCGGAGAGGTCAAAGCAGCACGGAGGAAGAGGAGGAGGAGACGGCGTGCGGAGAGATTATTTCGGTCAGTAGTTTTTTTAAGCACTGGAGTTGTTTGGTGATCATCACCTGCTGAGGGGTGCAAGGCTCTGATGACAGGCTGGGGGGGGAATGGCCGCTCGACTCCAATCTGGCAACAATCGATACAAAGGCGCGGGGGGGGGGGGGGGGGGGGGGGGGGGGGGGGTAAAAGGTACCAAAAGCAAAACATATTTTTGAAAAGAGTTCTGAGCTTTTTTATAAACAGGACGAGTGGAAAAAGTAAAATACTGACTTGGATTGTATCTTTAATAAAAGTAAAATAACAGCTGGGGGGGGGGGTCATAAGTCAGAATAAATTTAAGTTCTTCTCAAGTCACTTTAAGGGGATAAAAAAAACAACAACTCCCTTTTCATTCAGTTATCTTGTTTCCCGGCAACAACAAGGAGAAGCTCCTGTAAGCGGAGGACGTCTGGTCACAACACGCAGAGGAAGATGATGGAGATGGGTGTGTGTGTGTGTGTGTGCGTGTGTGTGTGTGTGTGTGTGTGTGTTCTCTCTAGCAGTGCTCCAGATAGTCAATGATCCGGGAGATGGACTTCTGTCCTGTGGTGCCGACGTCACACTGCAGAGAGAGAAGTTATTAAAACACAGAACAACTTCAAAGCTTCACTTTACTGGTTCTTCTCTTAACTGACTCTTTCACTCTTAACTGACTCTTTCTCTCTTAACTGACTCTTTCACTCTTAACTGACTCTTTCTCTCTTAACTGACTCTTTCTCTCTTAACTGACTCTTTCACTCTTAACTGACTCTTTCACTCTTATCTGACTCTTTCACTCTTAACTGACTCTTTCTCTCTTAACTGACTCTTTCACTCTTAACTGACTCTTTCTCTCTTAACTGACTCTTTCTCTCTTAACTGACTCTTTCACTCTTAACTGACTCTTTCACTCTTAACTGACTCTTTCACTCTTAACTGACTCTTTCACTCTTAACTGACTCTTTCACTCTTAACTGACTCTTTCACTCTTATCTGACTCTTTCACTCTTAACTGACTCTTTCACTCTTAACTGACTCTTTCACTCTTAACTGACTCTTTCACTCTTAACTGACTCTTTCTCTCTTAACTGACTCTTTCACTCTTAACTGACTCTTTCACTCTTAACTGACTCTTTCACTCTTATCTGACTCTTTCACTCTTAACTGACTCTTTCACTCTCTTTCACTCTTAACTGACTCTTTCTCTCTTAACTGACTCTTTCTCTCTTAACTGACTCTTTCTCTCTTAACTGACTCTTTCTCTCTTAACTGACTCTTTCTCTCTTAACTGACTCTTTCTCTCTTAACTGACTCTTCTTGAACTTGCTGATAAAAATTAAAATCTTGAAGGTTTTGGACGTGGGAACAGTCTCGGCTGAAATTCACTATTTTCCTCCACTAAAGATATAACTTGCATTTTTAAATCCAATGTGAAACAGGAAACAGTATTATTTCAGTGTTTCCTGTAACTTCCATAACGACACCTTCAGTGTTTGATGCACATGAGAGTTCAGCACGTTTGTTTACGTTTCTTCTTCACATCGTTTTGAGGCAGTTTTAACAACAGCTGTGACTCACTGTGAGGTTCATGAAGTTCAGGAACTTCTTCAGCATTTCTGTCATGATGGAGAAATCTCCTTTGGGCAGGTTATCTCTCACAGTAGTCACATTCAACTGGGGAGACAAAACATCATGCACAATAAATAATCTAAATGTGCTTTTTATTGTCAGGGAAACACTTATGAGTGCACTGTATAAATATACATTTATTTATTTATACGTGCATGTCAATAAGTGTGTGTGTGTGTGTGTGTGTGTGTCTCACCGGGCTCCCCTGACACAGGCAGCCCAGCAGCAGTGCTGTGTATGAGGCCACGATGCTGTCCTCCATGTGCTTCCCTGCATGCTGCAGAGCTGAAGAGGAAGAAACATTAGATTTATTTTAACATGGATAATGTTCCACTTCTTAATGTGCACGCGTGTGCTGGTAAGACAAACACGTGTTGCACCTTTGTTGAGGTCCAGCTCGTGGTCCTCCTCGTCCTTCTCCTTCTTCTTCTCCTCCTCCTCCTGTTGTTGTTTGTCGGGGGGGATGTTGTCGTTGGCCACCCACTGGATCTCCCCGCCCGACTCCTGCCACTGCCCGCTCTTGTCCTGCGCGGGCTTCGGCGCCTCCTTGATGAGGTCATCAGTCTGCGCCTCAGCCTGGATGGCGGCACGCTCGCGCTGGAGGAACAACTGAGGACGGATACAGTTCACTGAAGTTATTAGTGCAGGAATATAATATTAGAATATTCCACTTTGATCGACCTTTACATTTACTGTAGTGAAACACACGCAAACACTTTAGCTTCTCCAGACGTTTATTAGTAATCAACATCTTAGAGTTACGCAGGACGTAGACATCTGTGACGTTGATGAGGCAGCTACAACGCTCGCTTAGACCCGATCAAGCCAAACTCCATTCAGAAAACAAGCATTTTAAAGACGAGTCATTTCTGCATCCAAACGGCAACACGTGTTCTTGAGTTGCACGTCGCTGCAGGATCTTCAGGAGCAGATGTAACGTCCCCTGCTGTTGATGATCTTCTTCTTCTTATTTCAACAGTACATGTGTTTGAAATGTCCCTGAAGGTCCCCTGCAGGCAGGACAAGCCACCCATCTGCCGTTACTCCAGGTTCCTGGAACAACTAGAATTGAGTAACGCTGTAAAGCTCACTTCCTTTCGAGACTATTTTTACCTCCTGCTTCTTGTTTCTGTGTCGTCGGGCTGCAGCTGATCCCACTGTTGACCTCGCTGGACGAGCTTCAGCCAAATCTGATTATGTGTTCGGATTCCATTAAAAACGGAGCTTTAATGGTGCTCGTGGGAAACTGAGCTGCCGCAGCGATAAGAGCTCAGAGGTAACACACACACCCACACACACACGAGCGTACCTGTACAAGTGCAGCGATGGCGCTGAGCGGGCCGGAGATGGGGACGTCCTGGAGCTGAGGGTTCAGCAGGACGGTGGAGTCGCAGGGACCCTGACCTCCCTCCATCTCCATCTCCATCAAGAAGTACTTGTTCCTGGCGCTGTACTCCACCAGGTTGATCAGCAGGCCCAGACCCTGAACGTCACACACACACACACACACACGTTTGTTTATTTCTGTTAAACTCGTCTGGTCGTCTGTGACGCTGGACGTGCATCAGGAGGCCGTTCCTGTAATGTGGCCTCATAAAGAAACATGTTCCAGTTCTCCATTCTCCGCTTGTACGAGGAAGATAAACCAACGTTCTCCAACCGACGAAGTGTGTGTGTCTCAGACTGAATAGTGTTTCATGTAACTTAAACTGTGATAAACTGTCCTTTATACATTTATATATATAATATAATAGTTTACAGACTCTCAACAGACGCCCTGAACTGTGTGTGTGTGTGTGTGTGTGTGTGTGTGTGTGTGTGTGTGTATGACTCACCAGTACTCGGATGTCGAACCTCTGCTCTTGTGGAAGATACTGAGGTACTTTGAGAACACAGTTCAGAGCTGTCAATATTAAATCCTCCTGCTCTCCGGTCTTCGTACTGCCCCACTCTGCATACACACATGAGCACACACACACACACACACACACACACATGAGGTAAAGCTCCTGTAAACATGTTGCAGTGGCAACAATCAGCAGTGTAAAGTGTGTTTCTGTCGCTCACCGTTGTCGTGCGTCAGGTTGAGCAGGACTCCTATGATGGCCCTCATACAGTCCTCCACTGCTTTCCCCACGGCGCCGTCTGAGTTCAGCTCCCTGCTGTAGCGCTGGATCATCTCCTCACACCTCCGCAGCACCCTGAGGGAGCAGGAGAGCTTCAACAGCTGTGCTAAAATCCAACATGCGCGTTGGGATTCAAGGGAATTACATGGTAGGGGCTCTTATTGTGAAATAAACAGGAAGTGTTCTTGTGGCACGTGTAGCGTGGAGTGAACTATGGCCGGCGTCAATAAAGAGAGACATAAGAATGTTTATAATGTGACGTGAAACACACACAGCAAAGTTTTCATGTTGGAAAATAGTTTTAAAATATATTTACTCGTTCATCACCAACACAAACTGGAGTTACATCCAGATGTCATGTTAGGGTCTCTCACAACAGAGCAGCATTCAGACACACACACACACACACACACACACACACACACACACACAGACACACAGACACACAGACACACCAGCAGCAGCAGCAGGGTGCAGCAGGTCAGCAGACTGATGAAAATAACTAGATTAACTCTAATGACAGCGGTGACTGAACAGAGCACAAACCAGGACAGAAGAGAAGGAGGGGGGTGTCGGTAAGGATTTAAAAATGGCCGACTGAGGGTAAAGTGAGAGTTCAGAGGGCTGAGACACATTTCAGAGTTCATTGAGCTTTTTAAAAGACAGTTTCAACACTTTCCAGACTCGCATCACGTCTTAGTTGTTTATATAAATGCAAGTGTAAAAACGTTAAATTGAATTAAGTCTTAATTCCTACATCAATGTGTCACTTATTCTACCAGCTGTTAATATCAACTTTTACGATTGCATCAGGATTATTTAGTGTTTAGGGAACGTCTGCCAGGAGACGGCAAAGAAATATGTTTCACGTTAAAGATGTTTGTTTAGTAATAGTAAAGTTTAGTAAAAATAAATAAATTAAATTAAGGATTTTCAAGGAGAATCTTTAAATCCCAGCACGTTATCAAACTCAACTCCTTTAAACACACAGCAACGTAAACTCATTTTATTTGTTTAACCAGCTGTTGACGATTGTTTAATGCTTAATTATGTTAAATAAAACATATGAAACACCAGATTATGGACATTTGAATTGAAGCCTATTCCGAATTTTAACAGTTCAGATTAAGCATTTTTAGATTTGGGGTTTTAAATTTCCTTTTTATGAAACAAAGAGTCGATTAAACAATTTAGCTTTTCATACGATGTAGTTAACGTTGTAGTTAGTTAACGATGTAGTTAACGATGTAGTTAGTTAACGATGTAGTTAACGATGTAGTTAACGATGTAGTTAGTTAACGATGTAGTTAATTAACGATGTAGTTAACGTTGTAGTTAGTTAACGATGTAGTTAACGATGTAGTTAGTTAACGATGTAGTTAACGATGTAGTTAACGATGTAGTTAGTTAACGATGTAGTTAACGTTGTATTGTAGTTAGTTAACGATGTAGTTAACGTTGTAGTTAGTTAACGATGTAGTTAACGATGTAGTTAACGATGTAGTTAACGATGTAGTTAACGTTGTTATCGTTGTAGTTAGTTAACGATGTAGTTAACGTTGTAGTTAACGATGTAGTTAGTTAACGATGTAGTTAACGTTGTAGTTAACGTTGTAGTTAACGATGTAGTTAACGATGTAGTTAACGTTGTAGTTAGTTAACGATGTAGTTAACGTTGTAGTTAACGTTGTTATCGTTGTAGTTAGTTAACGATGTAGTTAACGTTGTTATCGTTGTAGTTAGTTAACGATGTAGTTAACGTTGTAGTTAGTTAACGATGTAGTTAACGTTGTAGTTAGTTAACGATGTAGTTAACGTTGTAGTTAACGATGTAGTTAGTTAACGAT
Organism: Cottoperca gobio; assembly: GCF_900634415.1. Lineage (NCBI taxonomy): Eukaryota > Metazoa > Chordata > Actinopteri > Perciformes > Bovichtidae > Cottoperca > Cottoperca gobio. Next base: position 30,568 of record NW_021166996.1, on the reverse strand, counting down.
GTAGTTAACGTTGTAGTTAACGTTGTAGTTAGTTAACGATGTAGTTAACGTTGTAGTTAGTTAACGATGTAGTTAACGATGTAGTTAACGTTGTAGTTAGTTAACGTTGTAGTTAACGATGTAGTTAACGTTGTAGTTAGTTAACGATGTAGTTAACGATGTAGTTAACGTTGTAGTTAACTAAAAATAGAATACTAAAAAAGTCTGGCACTGCAACAAAGCAGATAAAACCTTCACGATATTATTACATCTGTCGGGAAAAGTTTGGTTCCCGCTCAGACACAGATCGTCAATAAGCAAAAGGACTTGTGTGTGAGAGTGTGTGAGAGTGAGTGAGTGTGAGTGTGTGTGTGTGTGTGTGCTTCCTGAACGGGTAATTTTGGGAGATTATTGAATTAGTTCTGCAGACAGCTGGAACACTCAGAGAGGCAGAGCGGTGAGTTCGGGATGAAACAATAAAGACAGCGAGAAACTAAGAGGAGCGAAGAGAAGTGAGAGGAAGACCTCTGCGTGTGCGTGGAGTTTAGGTGGCGGTGCTCGCTCGCTCACTCACCCTGTGGTTTCGGGGGTTAATCGAGTTAACATGGAGGACAGCTGAATGCTCAGACTGAGGCCTGAAACAGCCGCTCTTTGTTGACCCATTTAGCCTCCATCCTCATCCTCATCTTCACCCACCCCCCCCACACACACACACCAGACCTTCTGCAGAGGCGAGGGTCCGGTCACACAGAGGGTGAAGGAGGCGGAGTGAGAAGGTGAAGTAATTCGACTGATTCTGTATTTAGTTTTTCAACTGTCAGCAGAATAACAGAAAGTGCTGGTGCATTGTGGATCGAGGAGGAAGACATTAGTTTGCAGCGGATCAGAATCACAAATTATGTTTCTGCTATTTTTATGAGCATTCGTGCTGCATTCAAGTGGTGTCGGAATAATCGGGGAAAGTGAGTTACCGACGTCCCTCCACTCTGTTTCAGACGACAACGTGTTTAATCGCTCTGAGCGACAACACACTGCGTCCATGTTGTTGTCGTTGTTACATGACGACTTAAAGCTAACGAACGACTTCACAACTCTGGAACAAAACCATCTGAGGAGCACGTGAACGCACCACCGGCCTCGCTAGAAGTGGCGAGTGGGACATGTTACAGTTTAACAATAAGCTCTCTGTACTGAGACAGTTACAGAAACAATGTTTGGGTTTTCTTTCTCAGCTGCTTGATGAGATCAGAAATGTGTTTAGTGATGTCGTGGCTTCAGATCCTGAACATGGTTTGGATCAGATCGTTTGTTCTGATGGCATCGTGGAGTTACGACATAAACAATTAAAGGGACAAGTTCGGCTTGAAGTTTGTTTTTTACAGGACAGATGATCGTGTTTCAGGTCATTTGGGAGATAATATTCACATTCACAGTTTTAGGTTATTCTAATATTAAAGAGTTATTACTCATTAATCTTGTTCTGTCAGAACGGCGTCTGTGATCACACGAGAGACGGAGTAATGAAAGAACACGACACGTACTATGCATCAGTTCAGGTTTAAAAACAAATGACCATCTCTAAAGAAAGAAACGTGATGAGATTATAACAAACACTCGAGGGCAGAGACGCAGAGGAAGAGAGCGGGGTCAAAGGTCAGCGCTGTGACTGACAGGATGTCAAAACCAGGAAATTAAACAACAAAACCCCGATAATGACAGACACACACACACACACACACACACACAGCAGAGTCAATCTGCAGAAATGGAAAAGTACACTGCTGCTCGTGTTCAGCAGATTTCTATTTGTACGTTTATTATTTAAAGAATGTTCTTAAAGTGACAGACTTCTTTTGATGGCAGTTAATGGCTACAGAACAAGGACCAGTTTACAGCGACAAAGGACGCGTGTCAAACATTAAGCAGCCAAACAACAACAGGAGGATCTTCAGTAACTATCTGCAGATACCAGAGACTCAGAGACTCTCAGACTGAGACTCACAGACTCAGATTCAGAGACTCAGATTCAGAGACTCAGATTCAGAGACTCAGATTCAGAGACTCAGAGACTCTCAGACTGAGACTCACAGACTCAGATTCAGAGACTCAGAGACTCAGACTCAGAGACTCACAGACTCACAGACTCAGATACCAGAGACTCAGAGACCAGAGACTCAGAGACTCAGAGACTCACACACCAGAGACTCACAGACTCAGAGACCAGAGACTCACACACCAGAGACTCACACACCAGAGACTCACAGACTCAGAGACTCACAGACTCAGAGACTCACAGACTCACAGACTCAGAGATTCACACACCAGAGACTCACAGACTCAGAGACTCACAGACTCACAGACTCACAGACTCACAGACTCAGAGACTCACAGACTCGTGTTCTTCAGACTATGCCCGCAGCAGACGTGACAACATCAGGTTACCGTGGAAATAAAATGCAGTGCGTCCGGTTTGCTTATTAGTGTCCAGGCTGCAAAATGTTTTGTTCTGCAGTATAATATCCCCGCTCTTCTTCTGCCGTCAGCTACTTATGTTAATCTTTTGTTTGGTACCCTGTTGGTGACGTCATGGTGCATAAATCTGCCGAACGCTTCGTGGTTGTGTTGTTGCAGCGAGGGAGACAGAACTATGAGCATCATTACAATAACATTTATTTCAATATATTTCATGCTTTTGTTATTTGTTGTTCGACTCGGAGAGGAAAACAGGAAGTGATGCAAACAGTCGAACCACATCTCCAGTGGGAACAAACGAGAAGAAGCTGTCAGAATAAAGTTTTGTTATTAAAAACTAAACTTCAGGGTTACCAGAAGTTTAGTCAGGTAAAAAAAATCATACAGTGTGTGTGTGTGTGTGTGTGTGTGCGCGCGCTCACTTTGCAGAGGAGATGATGAGTGATGAGTCTTTGTAGGCGATCAGGTAGCTCTGGTTCTCTGGGTTGTGCACCGTCACCTGCATGAACACACACACCTTTGCTTACCTTTGTCTGATTATTTCTCTTTGCTTGTGAATCACGTTCTGAAACCTCAGATTGTCAATAACAATGAGACATTTACCTGCGAGTGTTTTATCATTTTAATATTAAATCTTTCTGCCTTTGTTCTTTGACGTTAGTGTTTCTCACGTGTTCTCCTGTATTGTGTAATCCTGATCCTAACAAAGTGTTGCTCCCCGCTCGGCTCACTTACACTCTCCAACACCCGTAAGCAGCGCTCGGCTCCCCACAGAGACGACACCATCTTCTCCTTCTCGTCCTCCTGGTTCAAGTTATCCACGCACTCCTTCACTGTGGAGGACAAATCCAAACGGATCAGACACCAGACGCGTCCTTCACACTGTAGTCAACACAAACACTTGAAGCAGTCTTTAACCTTTATCTACTATGTGGTCCAGTCCTCCCAGGAGCCGCAGCTCCTCTTTGAACCAGTCTCCCGCTCGCTTTGACGTCAGAGACAGTAACGTCTCCATGGCTAAATGTCCCGTCTGCAGAGAGAGAGACACGTTCAGCTGCACAGCATCAACAGCTCACGATGACACTTCATCACAATCACCGCTCAGTACCGTTATGTTCTGCAAGTCCAGGTGCTTGTTGTGCACGGTGTCGCAGAGCTTCCTGATCTTCTCCTTCATCTTGGCGATTTCTCTGGCGCTGAACTGAGCGTCGGGGTCCGTCGGCCCCGTCACGGCCGCGGCGCCCTGATCGTGGTCCATCTCCAGCAGCCGGATCATCAGATCCAGACAGGACCGGTCCAGATCCATGTTCAGCCGGTCTCTGCTGAGGATGTACATCAGAGACGCAGTACACAGAGCCAGGTTCTGCAGAGAGCACAGAATCCATTCAATGTCACGTGGACACAACCCAGTTCTGAGGTGAATACACAACTTCTACAGCTGTGTCACGTTTAAGGATAGAAGAAGAAGATTTGTTTTGTAAAGAAGAATTTTAAAATGACCCGTCGCTCAGATCAGGACTCAGCGGACGGACATGCATCATCACAAACATGCAGATTATAGAGATCTGAACCTTGAATCTGAGACTAACGGAGTGAAAGTGGTTTTAATATCAGTAAGAAAACATCGACGTAAATCATCTGAACTTCTCTCGGCTATAAAGTCAAAACACCTGTAAACGTTTAGCATTGAGCTCAAACTGAGGATCATTCTGCTCCTGTCCTCTCTGCAGTGACCGATCCTTACCGAGTGCTGCGGGGCGTCATTGAGTGTTTTGAACACCTGAGCCACCTTCCCTCTGGCCCTCAGGTGCATCCTGAAGCTGGGCATGGCGCAGCGCGTCGCCAGGCTGATCACACTGGAGAGACAGCACACGGCATCAGCAAAGACTCAAGTAAAGTGTGAGAGTGTGAGTGAGAGAGTGTGAGTGAGAGTGAGAGTGTGAGAGTGTGAGTGTGAGAGTGAGTGAGTGAGAGTGAGTGTGAGAGTGTGTGAGTGTGAGTGTGAGAGAGTGTGAGTGAGAGTGAGTGAGAGTGAGAGTGAGTGTGAGAGTGTGTGAGTGTGAGTGTGAGAGAGTGTGAGTGAGAGTGAGTGAGAGTGAGAGTGTGAGAGTGAGTGAGCGTGTGTGAGAGAGTGTGAGTGAGAGTGTGAGAGAGTGAGAGTGAGAGTGTGAGAGAGTGAGAGTGAGTGTGAGTGTGAGAGAGAGTGAGAGAGTGTGAGAGTGTGAGAGAGTGTGAGAGAGAGTGAGAGTGTGAGAGAGTGAGAGTGAGTGAGTGAGAGTGAGTGTGAGTGTGAGAGAGAGTGAGAGAGAGTGAGAGAGTGTGAAAGTGTGAGAGAGTGTGAGTGAGAGTGTGTGAGAGTGTGTGAGAGTGTGAGTGAGAGTGTGAGAGTGTGTGAGTGTGTGAGAGTGAGAGAGTGTGAGAGTGTGAGTGTGAGTGTGAGTGTGAGAGTGAGTGAGAGTGAGTGTGAGAGTGTGTGAGTGTGAGTGTGAGTGTGAGAGAGTGTGAGTGAGAGTGTGAGAGAGTGTGAGTGAGAGTGAGTGAGAGTGAGAGTGTGAGAGTGAGTGAGCGTGTGTGAGAGAGTGTGAGTGAGAGTGTGAGAGTGAGAGTGAGTGTGAGAGAGAGTGAGAGAGAGTGTGAGTGTGAGAGAGAGTGAGAGAGAGTGTGAGTGTGAGAGTGTGAGAGAGTGAGAGTGTGAGAGAGTGTGAGTGAGAGTGTGTGAGAGTGTGTGAGTGTGAGAGAGTGTGAGAGTGAGAGTGTGAGTGAGAGTGTGAGTGTGAGAGAGAGTGAGAGTGTGAGAGAGTGTGAGTGAGAGTGTGTGAGTGTGAGAGAGTGCGAGTGAGAGTGTGAGAGAGAGTGTGAGAGAGAGTGAGAGTGTGAGAGAGTGTGAGTGAGAGTGTGTGAGAGTGTGTGAGTGTGAGAGAGTGAGAGTGAGAGTGAGAGTGTGAGTGTGAGAGAGAGTGAGAGTGTGAGAGAGTGTGAGTGAGAGTGAGTGAGAGTGTGTGAGAGTGAGTGAGAGTGTGAGAGTGAGTGAGAGTGTGTGAGAGAGTATGAGTGAGTGTGTGAGTGTGAGAGAGTGCGAGTGAGAGTGAGAGTGTGAGAGAGAGTGTGAGTGTGAGAGAGTGTGAGTGAGAGTGTGTGAGAGTGTGTGAGTGTGAGAGAGTGTGAGTGAGAGTGAGAGTGTGAGAGAGTGTGAGTGAGAGTGAGTGTGTGTGTGTGAGAGTGTGAGTGAGTGTGAGAGTGAGTGAGAGAGTGTGAGTGAGAGTGTGTGAGTGTGAGAGAGTGCGAGTGAGAGTGAGAGTGTGAGTGTGAGAGAGAGTGTGAGTGTGAGAGTGTGAGTGAGAGTGTGTGAGAGTGTGTGAGTGTGAGAGAGTGTGAGAGTGAGAGTGTGAGTGTGAGTGAGTGAGAGTGTGAGAGTATGAGAGAGTGAGTGTGAGAGTGTGTGAGTGTGAGTGAGAGTGTGAGAGAGTGTGAGTGAGAGTGAGTGAGAGTGTGAGTGAGAGTGAGCGTGTGTGAGAGAGTGTGAGTGAGAGTGAGTGTGAGAGAGTGTGAGAGAGTGTGAGAGAGAGTGAGAGTGTGAGAGTGTAAGAGAGAGTGAGAGTGTGAGAGTGTGAGTGAGAGTGTGGTGAGAGTGTGTGAGTGTGTGAGAGTGAGAGAGTGTGAGTGAGAGAGTGTGAGTGAGAGTGAGAGTGTGAGAGTGTGAGTGTGAGAGTGAGTGAGTGAGAGTGAGTGTGAGAGTGTGTGAGTGTGAGTGTGAGAGAGTGTGAGTGAGAGTGAGTGAGAGTGAGAGTGAGTGTGAGAGTGTGTGAGTGTGAGTGTGAGAGAGTGTGAGTGAGAGTGAGTGAGAGTGAGAGTGTGAGAGTGAGTGAGCGTGTGTGAGAGAGTGTGAGTGAGAGTGTGAGAGAGTGAGAGTGAGAGTGTGAGAGAGTGAGAGTGAGTGTGAGTGTGAGAGAGAGTGAGAGAGTGTGAGAGTGTGAGAGAGTGTGAGAGAGAGTGAGAGTGTGAGAGAGTGAGAGTGAGTGAGTGAGAGTGAGTGTGAGTGTGAGAGAGAGTGAGAGAGAGTGAGAGAGTGTGAAAGTGTGAGAGAGTGTGAGTGAGAGTGTGTGAGAGTGTGTGAGAGTGTGAGTGAGAGTGTGAGAGTGTGTGAGTGTGAGAGTGAGAGAGTGTGAGTGAGAGTGAGAGTGTGAGAGAGTGGAGAGTGAGAGTGAGAGTGAGTGAGAGTGTGAGAGAGTGTGAGTGAGAGTGAGTGAGAGTGAGTGAGAGAGTGAGTGAGCGTGTGTGTGAGAGAGTGTGAGTGAGAGTGTGAGAGAGTGAGAGTGAGTGAGTGAGAGTGAGTGTGAGAGAGTGTGAGAGAGAGAGAGTGAGAGAGTGTGAGAGTGTGAGAGAGAGTGTGTGAGTGTGTGAGAGTGAGAGAGTGTGAGAGTGAGAGTGTGAGAGTGAGAGTGTGAGTGTGAGTGTGAGAGTGAGTGAGAGTGAGTGTGAGAGTGTGTGAGTGTGAGTGTGAGAGAGTGTGAGAGAGTGTGAGTGAGAGTGAGTGAGAGTGTGAGAGTGAGTGAGCGTGTGTGAGAGAGTGTGAGTGAGAGTGTGAGAGTGAGAGTGAGTGTGAGAGAGAGTGAGAGAGAGTGTGAGTGTGAGAGAGAGTGAGAGAGAGTGTGAGGTGTGAGAGTGTGAGAGAGTGAGAGAGTGTGAGAGAGTGTGAGTGAGAGTGTGTGAGAGTGTGTGAGTGTGAGAGAGTGTGAGAGTGAGAGTGTGAGTGAGAGTGTGAGTGTGAGAGAGAGTGAGAGTGTGAGAGAGTGTGAGTGAGAGTGTGAGTGTGAGAGAGTGCGAGTGAGAGTGTGAGAGAGAGTGTGAGAGAGAGTGAGAGTGTGAGAGTGTGAGTGAGAGTGTGTGAGAGTGTGTGAGTGTGAGAGAGTGAGAGTGAGAGTGAGAGTGTGAGTGTGAGAGAGAGTGAGTGTGAGAGAGTGTGAGTGAGAGTGAGTGAGAGTGTGTGAGAGTGAGTGAGAGTGTGAGAGTGAGTGAGAGTGAGAGTGTGAGAGAGTATGAGTGAGTGTGTGAGTGTGTGTGTGTGAGAGTGTGAGTGAGTGTGAGAGTGAGTGAGAGAGTGTGAGTGAGAGTGTGTGAGTGTGAGAGAGTGCGAGTGAGAGTGAGAGTGTGAGTGTGAGAGAGAGTGTGAGTGTGAGAGAGAGTGAGAGTGTGAGAGTGTGAGTGAGAGTGTGTGAGAGTGTGTGAGTGTGAGAGAGTGTGAGAGTGTGAGTGTGAGTGAGTGTGAGTGAGAGTGAGTGAGAGTGTGAGTGTGAGAGAGAGTGAGAGTGTGAGAGAGTGTGAGTGAGAGTGTGTGAGTGTGAGGAGAGTGCGAGTGAGAGTGTGAGAGAGAGTGAGAGTGTGAGAGAGTGTGAGTGAGAGTGTTTGAGAGTGTGTGAGTGTGAGAGAGTGTGAGTGAGAGTGAGAGTGTGAGTGTGAGAGAGAGTGAGAGTGTGAGAGAGTGAGAGTGAGTGAGAGTGAGTGAGAGTGTGAGAGTGAGTGAGAGTGTGTGAGAGAGTGTGAGTGAGTGTGTGAGTGTGAGAGAGTGCGAGTGAGAGTGAGAGTGTGAGAGAGAGTGTGAGTGTGAGAGAGTGTGAGTGAGAGTGTGTGAGAGTGTGTGAGTGTGAGAGAGTGAGAGTGAGAGTGAGAGTGAGAGTGTGAGAGAGTGTGAGTGAGTGTGTGAGAGTGTGAGTGAGTGTGAGAGTGAGTGAGAGAGTGTGAGTGAGAGTGTGTGAGTGTGAGAGAGTGCGAGTGAGAGTGTGAGTGTGAGAGAGAGTGTGAGTGTGAGAGAGAGTGAGAGTGTGAGAGAGTGTGAGTGAGAGTGTGAGTGAGAGTGTGTGAGAGTGTGTGAGAGTGAGAGAGTGTGAGTGAGAGTGTGTGAGAGTGTGAGAGAGAGTGAGAGTGTGAGAGAGTGAGTGAGAGTCAGTGAGTGTGTGAGAGTGTGAGTGAGAGTGTGAGAGTGAGTGAGAGTGTGTGAGAGAGTGTGAGTGAGAGTGTGTGAGTGTGAGAGAGTGAGTGAGAGTGAGAGTGTGAGTGTGAGTGTGAGAGTGAGAGTGTGTGAGAGTGTGAGTGAGAGTGTGAGAGTGAGTGAGAGTGTGAGTGAGAGTGTGTGAGAGTGTGTGAGAGTGAGAGTGTGTGAGAGTGAGTGAGAGTCAGTGAGTGTGTGAGAGTGTGAGTGAGAGTGTGAGAGTGAGTGAGAGTGTGTGAGAGAGTGTGAGTGAGAGTGTGTGAGTGTGAGAGAGTGTGAGTGAGAGTGAGAGTGTGAGTGAGTGAGTGTGTGAGAGTGTGAGTGAGAGTGTGAGTGAGCGTGAGTGTGAGTGTGAGCGTGAGCGTGAGCGTGAGAGTGAGTGTGTGTGTGTGTGTGTGTACCTAAGGCAGCGTGTGTTGAGAGGCTGTCCGCTCTTCAGACCTGTAGCCAGATACTCAAAGTCATCAGTGAACTCCTGGTTCTCTCCGAACTCCACCACGTCGTTGAAGTGCTTCACGTGCTGGACGACTGTGTACAGCTGGAGAACACACGAGGGGAAGATGAAGCTTCTCTTCACACACACACTTCATATTATGTTGGTTAGTGGAGTGTCATGCAGCCGCACTTCAGAAAAGTAATTCTGTTTAACGCGACTTCCAGCGTAACTTAACTGTTGAGTGGAAAGAATAAAACCAAACACCGTCAACTTATGTCCCACAATAAAGTTTTAGTTTGAGATATTTCTGTGTACCTCCTTGTGCTCTTTGCGGCATTTCAGTGCGGTGACGGTGTCCTGGTACAGATCCGTGGGGAGGGTGACGCACTTGGTGACCTTGGGAGGTGGAGGAGGAGCTTTAAAAACACCGTCGTCCTTGGAAGCATCGGAGAGCTCCTTACTGGATCCTCCCGCCTGGTGAGAGGAGGTGTTAGAAACAGTGCTGCGTGTGGAACACGGTGCTGAACACACAGAGCAGAGAGAACTTACAGGAGCCGTCTGTGAGCGGGACACGAAGGTTTGCGGCGGCTCCTCTTCGCTCTCCAGGGTCCAGTGTCTGGCGTTGTACACGGCTTTGGTGGGAGACTGAAACAGAGACACAAAAAGACAGAACGTCACCGACAGACAGACAGAACGTCACCGACAGACAGACAGAACGTCACGACGACAGACAGACAGAACGTCACCGACAGACAGACAGAACGTCACGACGACAGACAGACAGAACGTCACGACGACAGACAGAACGTCACCGACAGACAGACTGAACGTCACAACGACAGACAGACAGAACGTCACCGACAGACAGAACGTCACGACGACAGACAGAACGTCACGACGACAGACAGAACGTCACCGACAGACAGACAGAACGTCACCGACAGACAGACAGAACGTCACGACGACAGACAGACGTCACCGACAGACAGACAGAACGTCACGACGACAGACAGACAGAACGTCACGACGACAGACAGACAGAACGTCACGACGACAGACAGACAGAACGTCACGACGAAAGACAGACAGAACGTCACGACGACAGACAGACAGTCACGACGACAGACAGAACGTCACCGACAGACAGACTGAACGTCACCGACAGACAGACAGAACGTCACCGACAGACAGAACGTCACGACGACAGACAGAACGTCACCGACAGACAGACTGAACGTCACCGACAGACAGACAGAACGTCACCGACAGACAGAACGTCACCGACAGACAGAACGTCACCGACAGACAGACAGAACGTCACCGACAGACAGACAGAACGTCACGACGACAGACAGAACGTCACCGACAGACAGAACGTCACCGACAGACAGAACGTCACGACGACAGACAGACAGAACGTCACGACGACAGACAGACAGAACGTCTCACCGACAGACAGACAGAACGTCTCACCGACAGACAGAACGTCACCGACAGACAGACAGAACGTCACGACGACAGACAGACAGAACGTCACGACGACAGACAGACAGAACGTCTCACCGACAGACAGACAGAACGTCACCGACAGACAGACAGAACGTCACCGACAGACAGACAGAACGTCACCGACAGACAGAACGTCACCGACGACAGACAGACAGAACGTCACCGACGACAGACAGAACGTCACCGACGACAGACAGACAGAACGTCACCGACGACAGACAGACAGAACGTCACCGACAGACAGACAGAACGTCACCGACAGACAGAACGTCACCGACAGACAGAACGTCACCGACAGACAGACAGAACGTCACGACGACAGACAGAACGTCACCGACAGACAGACAGAACGTCACCGACAGACAGAACGTCACCGACGACAGACAGACAGAACGTCACCGACGACAGACAGACAGAACGTCACCGACGACAGACAGAACGTCACCGACAGACAGACAGAACGTTACGACGACAGACAGACAGTTACCGACGACAGACAGAACGTCACGACGACAGACAGACAGAACGTCACCGACAGACAGACAGACCGTCACCGACAGACAGACAGAACGTCACCGACAGACAGACAGAACGTCACCGACAGACAGAACGTCACCGACAGACAGAACGTCACCGACAGACAGAACGTCACCGACGACAGACAGAACGTCAGACGACAGACACGACGACAGACAGAACGTCACAGACGACGACAGACAGAACGTCACCGACGACAGACAGAACGTCACAGACGACGACAGACAGAACGTCACCGACAGACAGAACGTCACCGACGACGACAGACAGAACGTCACCGACGACAGACAGAACGTCAGACACGACGACAGACAGAACGTCACAGACGACGACAGACAGAACGTCACCGACGACAGACAGAACGTCACAGACGACGACAGACAGAACGTCACCGACAGCGCTAATGTGAAAATGTCTCGAGTGAAACAAACACGTTTCGATGTTTATTTTGTGTTTTTATTTGTCTGCAGTTGTTGTGCTGAGACATTAAAAGGAGTTGTGCATGTGAAGTGAAATGATTTAACAACAGTGTGAACAGAACTGAAATGAGCTTGTGGATGAAAACAAGAAGAAGAATAACTGGACGCATATTAAACAAGTGAGAGTCAGCCAGCACTGATCAAACAGCAGGACACACACACACACACACACACACACACACACACACACACACACACACACACACTCTCTCATCCTTGGCTCGTCCCGTCCTCGTTATATACTTTTGCCAAACCTGTGGCTGGTGGTTGCCGGGGCAGTCATAATAAAACAAAGGAGGGAAGGACGAGAGAAAGAAAAGAGAATTGGCTGAAGAGTACTGAGGGTGTGTGTGCGTGTGTGTGTGTGTGTTGCACCACAGGGTTAATAAGCAGAGACAAAGGGGGAGTTTGTGGATGAGCTTTGCGGCGCTGGAACATCAACACACTGAATTAAAAAGCCTCCAACAGTCATGTGAATGACACAGACGGACCCCTCCCCTCCCCGCCCCGCCCACCTGCCGCTAAGCAGCATGGAAGAGATGAGAGTGAAAGAGGAAGGTGGGCGAGCGTGGTCCTGTTCCTGCTGTGGCCCGGGGATAAAACACACGTGCTGTTCTGGCATGGCGGGGGCGGGGGGGTTCTCAGACTGCACAAGCACAGGAAATAACTTTCAATCATATCAATGCAATTATTCATCAACTGCTTTGTGTTTCCGACCATCAATCATCTTATTATAACGGATATTTACAAACTCTTTATATTCCAGTAGCTACATATAACTTCCTGAGAGAAGATTAAAGTTCTCCTGGCATTGATCCCTTCATGGGTTAAAATGTCTTGGCTGTAACTCTACACCTTCGACTGATGTAAGATGCATCTCTGAATATACAGATGACACGCTGGCTCGTCCTCGCTGCCTCCTCAGATGACAGGGTGCACAGTTCTCTGGAAAGTTCCCTCTGAAAGTTTGCACGTTGGTTGTTCTGCAGCGTTGTGCTCACGCCAAGCAGAGCCGACCGCAGGCCGACAGGATCGGTCCCTTCGGTACCTCAACACACCATCTTCTAAATATAGAAGACAACCTCAACACCGTTTGGACAGGCCGGTCCCTCCTGAAGGCCTTTTGTTTTTTATCATGAGCTTAACACGGCTCCAATGTGCAGCGGTAGAGAGGCCATATAACGGGGGGGGGGGGGGGGGTAATGACCAAGTGGTCAACAGGAAGTGAAGAGCACATTATTCAACCGAGAGGGAGGAGATGAGCACATTGAGTTCATCATGATGATGCTCTGTCTCTCGCTCTGCTGCTCTGTCTCTCGCTCTGCTGCTCTGTCTCTCTCTCTGCTGCTCTGTCGCTCTCTCTGCTGCTCTGTCGCTCTGTCTCTCTGTCTCTCTCTCTGCTGCTCTGTCTCTCGCTCTGCCTCTTGCTCTGCCTCTTGCTCTGCCTCTGCTGCTCTGCCTCTCCCTCTGCCTCTCCCTCTGCTGCTCTGCCTCTCCCTCTGCTGCTCTGCCTCTCCCTCTGCTGCTCTGCCTCTCCCTCTGCTGCTCTGCCTCTCCCTCTGCTGCTCTGCCTCTCCCTCTGCCTCTCCCTCTGCTGCTCTGCCTCTCCCTCTGCTGCTCTGCCTCTCGCTCTGCCTCTCGCTCTGCTGCTCTGTCTCTCGCTCTGCTGCTCTGTCTCTTCCTCTGCTGCTCTGTCTCTTGCTCTGCTGCTCTGTCTCTTGCTCTGCTGCTCTGCTGCTCTGTCTCTTGCTCTGCTGCTCTGCGATGTGCTGACAGAACAAAGTAACTTCACATTTGGCAGAAGTTTCCTGCAGGTGCTGAGAACTTAAGTTTTCTGCGACTTTGTTTTTGAGGCTAAACGCCAACAGTTATGGATTGAAGCAAAATATTATATAAAATAAGTGTCGACTCTTAGACTTGAGCATGAAACACGTTTTGCTTACAGGACTGAAACCAACTAAATATTATTCAAACCGTTGAAGTTATTACATATTTAAAACACCTTTATGTTTTTTGCAGGCTGTAATGGACGTACTGAAACTAACTTCCTGCTAATAAGAGGAGTAATAATTATGAATAATATGCAAACTAATATAAAAACACTTCAAGCCGTTAAACTAGAAATGAGTTTTTCTAATTACAGTGACGGTCGTGCATCACTTTCCCAACAACGTTGTAAACTAAAGAAAGAATTCACCAGAAGTGCACAAGATCCGACAGCAGCACACACACACACACACACACACACACACACACACACACACACACACACACACACGTACGTTATAAAGCCGTTAGCTGCAGTCTAATTATTCGTCAGTACTTTGCATTATATTTTCCAGCAGGCGTAACATGAAGCTTCAGTGCAGTGGTCCATGCAGTGAGCCTCAGTGATGAGTGTGTTGTGTCTGACCTTCTTATGTGCGCTGAAGATCCTCCGGAAGGAGTCGGGGTTCTTCTCGGTTGCTTTGCCCTGAGGCGGCCTCCTGGGAGCCCGGGCCAGCACTCTGAGGCTGTCCTCAGAGAAGTCCAGGACCGCTGTACACAAAACGTTCAGGTGAGTAGAATGTGTGACGTGTGATGCGAGTGGAAACCTTTAACACTTTTACAATATTAGAAAGACCGAGACGTGACCTCTCCTGTACTAAACAAAGTACAGCTCAGCTGAGGATCACTGACTGCAGATAAACTGACTCTGTTTGTATCCAGCAGTTAGTCAGGCTCACACACAAACACCTGCAGTTCTGTTCGGAAACATTGGTCTTTAGAAAGTCAGCTGTAGACGCTCGTACATTTTACCGTCTGTGTTCTTAATGCATTTTATTATTAACTGATTTCAACGAAGCAGCAACAGAAGTATGTGGCCGACGTCCAAACTAATATTTCATGTTTCTCTTCTGATATCGGTCATTAGAGAAACATGAAACAATACATGTAGTTATCCAAACAGAAGTTTAGCTGCAGGAAAACACGGAGACGATGAACACAGAACATTACTGTAGACATTTCATTTCATGACTTTTCCAGGCTTGGACGCTGAGGATGAGCTCAGGAGACATGGTGTGTGTGTGTGTGTGTGTTAACCTGTTTGTATCCGGCTCTCCTGCCTCTCAGAGTTCTTCTTGCTCTCCTTGGGTGCCGGTCTGTCCAGCCTCTCCAGCCTCTGCAGCCTCTCCAAGGCCTCCAGTCTCTCCAGCGCCTCGAAGGGATCCGGCGGTTCATCGGTGGGCGTTTCTTCCTCGGTCTCCACCGGGACTCTCTTGGCGGCCGCAGCTGCCTTCTTGGCCCTCCTCCTCTCTTTAGCGCCGTCGTCCTCGTCCTCCCCGTCGCTGTCGCTCATGTCGTCAAATCCGAAGTACTGGATCTTGTAGCTGGATCGTCCGTCTGCGTTGTCTGCGCTGTTTTCCTCCTGATGGGCGTCTGCGTCTTCGAATCCAAACAGCTCCAGCTTACTGTCCTTCTTTGACTTTGTCGGAGTTTGTTTCAACCTGAGAAATCAAGAAAACATTGTTTACATCATGCAGTCAGGAAAGAAACAGTCAAAGCTTGTGTATGGAAATCCTGCTGTCTCTACAGGCTAACACGTTCAGGAGACTGTTGAAGAAGCCTGTTCATGTCAGCGCAGGTAATGAAACAACCTTCATTAAAAGGTTGTTTCATGCAGCGTTTACAGAGTTCTGTGACGCGCCGGGACAGTCCCACTTCATGTCACCCAAATACAAAGAGATGTCATCATGGAGCGAGTGTGCGTGGAGGTGTGAACGCTGAAATTAAAACCCTGCCTTTACCTGGAGATGAAAAACCTGTTTGTAACATGTGTGAAATGGAAAAACTCCAAAAATCCAGCGGTCCCTCATACAAAACATGTTGGAGCTTTGTGGTTTACTGATCAAGTGGGAAGAATATCAGCAAGAACCCTTAAATATCTTCGAGCATCTTTCAAATAGCCATGTGGCTGCTTTACTCCCCCGGGTGAACAGTACCATGTGCATCAACGTTCACACACATCCCCAAACTTCAGCCGGCGTATTTTATGTAAACTCTGAACTTCCAGTAGAAGCTGTTGGTTTATGAACTTGCTAAATAAAAACAGTCAAATTAAACTTTGAATAAATAATAGAATCATTAAGGTGTTTCTGTTGGAATGCTCACAAAATCATGACCAATGCTTAAATTAATTAAATTACCTGTTTAATTTAAGTGTCTTTGTATCCCTACCATGTATTATTATTAATAATTTTAATTAATAATAATAATAATAATTATTATTATTATTAATAATTTTAATTAATAATAATAATTATTATTATTAATATTATTATTATTTATAATAATAATTATTATTATTTTATAATAATAATAATTTTTATAATAATTATTTATTATAATAATAATAAATAAATAATAATAATAATTATTATTATTATATAATTAATATTATTATGAATAATAATTCCCCCCCACACGTCTCACCTGTTGCTGGTTATTTAGTCAACATTTTGAGAAAGATTCTCATTATTTTTGTGACACTTTGTAGGATTTGGAGAAGTTTCATTATTTTGAGATATTAAATCATTATTTTGATGAGTTGTCATCTTTGACGGTGCCGCCCCCGTGCGTTGATTTACCTTGTGGTTTGTTGTTGTTCCGTCTTCTTCCGCTGCCACCCCGCCTCTCCCAGCTCCGTCGTACTGCCGGACCCGGCACTGCTGCTCCCACTAGAGGGCGCCGCATCCGTGCTAAACTCCTCCACTCCTCGGTCTTGGATGGTGACGTTACACATGGACACGGAGGAGGGGTGCAGCACTGTGAAGTCCCTCGTCCTGCCCCGTCCCCGTCCTCCACCTGTGCTCTTATTACTGCCGTCAGATGTGGATTCGGGGAGATCTGTGCCAGAGACGCCGCTGGCAGAGCCGCTGGAGTCCGAGGCTTTGTCAGAGCCCTGCTTGTTCGGCCTCCTGTACGTCCGACAGTTAGAGTTTCTTAGAAGTGACGAGGAAGTCTGGGAGCAGTCTGACGTCTCGACAAGGAAGTCCAAGTCGCCCCCGAAGTCCTCGTGTTCGCTGGGGATCTGGAGCCGTGGAGGAGAGGGGGGCTTCTCGTGCCGGGTCTGCCCGAGGCCCGAGCCGCCCACAGTGATGCCGGCTGTAGCCAAGGAGAGCGTAGGGGCGGGGTTACGAGGTTCCTGGCAGGGCGAGGGCGGACGGAGACCCATGATGTCGTCCCAGGCGTCGTAGGCGGACTCGGCCTTGGACCCCGTCTTCAGGGTGGTGGTCTGCGGCAGGGGCTTCTTATCGCTCTCAGAAGCATTTTGGTACCACGAGTAGCTGTGCTGGTTCTCTGACGACGAGGAACTCTGCTGAGACTTTCCTACAGGAAGAAACAAGACTCACAATCAGAAACAATAAACCTCAGCAAATGTTCAGTTAGTAATCCGATATATTGTTATTTATTTTGTTTTTGTATCTGATAAAATACAACAATCATAATAACAAACAAGATGCAACAGATTTTTTATTAAGATTATTGTTGTTTAAGCAGATCTGCTCTCTGTCTGCGGTGCACTTACTTTAAATTAAAAACATGTGTCAACTAAATAAATGTTAAACAACAACTTGTGAATGATAAATAAGAGTTTAAAGCACCAACAACAACATTTATGAGCAGAGAGCAGCATCTCCTCGTTTCTGAGAGTCAACAGCATAAAAACATAATAAATAATAATGTTTGTGTCGTTTCCTAAGAAACTAACAAAGATATCAAAGCAAATCCTTATATTTGAGAAACTGGAACTGACTATGATCATTATTAATCACTAATGATAATGACTCGTTAATCTACTAACGATAATGACTCATTATTAATCTACTAATGATAATGACTCATTAATCTACTAATGATAATGACTCATTATTAATCTACTAATGATAATGACTCATTAATCTACTAATGATAATGACTCATTATTAATCTACTAATGATAATGACTCATTAATCTACTAATGATAATGACTCATTATTAATCTACTAATGATAATGACTCATTAATCTACTAATGATAATGACTCATTAATCTACTAACGATAATGACTCATTATTAATCTACTAATGATAATGACTCATTAATCTACTAATGATAATGACTCATTATTAATCTACTAATGATAATGACTCATTAATGTACTAATGATAATGACTCATTATTAATCTACTAACGATAATGACTCATTATTAATCTACTAACGATAATGACTCATTAATCTACTAATGATAATGACTCATTATTAATCTACTAAAGATAATGACTCATTAATCTACTAATGATAATGACTCATTATTAATCTACTAACGATAATGACTCATTATTAATCTACTAACGATAATGACTCATTAATCTACTAATGATAATGACTCATTATTAATCTACTAAAGATAATGACTCATTAATCTACTAAAGATAATGACTCATTAATCTACTAAAGATAATGACTCATTATTAATCTACTAAAGATAATGACTCATTAATCTACTAAAGATAATGACTCATTAATCTACTAAAGATAATGACTCATTATTAATCTACTAAAGATAATGACTCATTATTAATCTACTAATGATAATGACTCATTATTAATCTACTAATGATAATGACTCATTAATCTACTAATGATAATGACTCATTATTAATCTACTAATTCTTTCAGCACAATATACCACATTATATTCTCTGAACGATTTACTGATACTATGGATAATAATCGACAATCTGGTCATTAAGTCGTGATATTATTATGCAGAATCATGAATGCTGGTAAATTCGGTGCAAACTAATTAAATGTTGTTATAATGCGTTGTTATAATGCGTTAGCTGAGAGCTCCAGGGAAGCAAACATCTGTCCACAGTTTACAAACATTTCTAAACAGCTTCATGACTCAAACTAAATAATGTCGAGTTGCAACCGATAGAATACTTTCAGCTCCAACAAGATCACAATGTGCTGTGGTTAACGTCACGGGCTGCTCAGCCGTGAGCATCAAGATTGCACCACTTCAAAAAGCACCTTTTACACATTGAAAACAGGTCACACACAGAGACACACACACACACACACAGAGACACACACACACACACACACACACACACACACACACAGAGAGACACACACACAGAGACACACACACACACAGAGACACACACACACATAATTACATCGCTGAGCGCGGGTCATCGTACACATCGTCTGTGACTCCTCTGTCTCTCCTCAGAACATCCCAAATATAACCCATCCCAGCAGCGGGGCCGACGCAACACTGAAACTATAGTTTGGATTCAACTCGCCATCGATTCCTCGAAACCCCCCCAACATCTACTAATGTCGCGTTCCATTTGCTCATGTAAACATCACATCCTGGTGACATCCAGATAAACTGGTTTGGATTTGGAGGAAACAAGATTCCTGTGTGTGTGTGTGTGTGATACGTGTGTGTGTGTGTGTGATACGTGTGTGTGTGTGTGTGTGTGTGATACGTGTGTGTGTGTGTGATACGTGTGTGTGTGTGTGATACGTGTGTGTGTGTGTGTGATACGTGTGTGTGTGTGTGTGTGATACGTGTGTGTGTGTGTGATACGTGTTGTGTGTGTGATACGTGTGTGTGTGATACGTGTGTGTGTGTGTGATACGTGTGTGTGTGTGTGATACGTGTGTGTGTGTGTGATACGTGTGTGTGTGTGATACGTGTGTGTGTGTGTGATACGTGTGTGTGTGTGTGATACGTGTGTGTGTGTGTGATACTGTGTGTGTGTGGTGATACGTGTGTGTGTGTGTGATTTGTACGGTGTGTGTGATACGTGTGTGTGTGTGATACGTGTGGTGTGTGTTGTGATACGTGTGTGTGTGTGTGGTGATACGTGTGTGCGTGTGTGATACGTGTGTGTGTGTGTGTGATACGTGTGTGCGATACATGTGTGTGTTACGCGTGTGCGAATGATACGTGTGTGTGCGTGTGATACGAGTGTGCGTGTGATACGTGTGTGTGTTGCGTGTGTGCGAGTGTGTGTGATACGAGTGTGTGTGTGTGATACGTGTGTGTGTGATACGTGTGTGTGTGATACGTGTGTGTGAGTGTGTGTGATACGTGTGTGTGTGTGTGATACGTGTGTGTGATACGTGTGTGTGTGTGGTGATACGCTGTGTGTGTGTGATACGTGTGTGTGTGTGTGATACGTGTGTGTGTGTGTGTGATACGTGTGTGTGTGTGTGTGATACGTGTGTGTGTGTGTGATACGTGTGTGTGTGTGTGATACGTGTGTGTGTGTGTGTGTGTGTGATACGTGTGTGTGGTGTGATACGTGTGTGTGTGTGTGATACGTGTGTGTGTGTGTGATACGTTGTGTGTGTGTGTGATACGTGTGTGTGTGTGTGTGATACGTGTGTGTGTGTGTGTGATACGTGTGTGTGTGTGTGATACGTGTGTGTGTGTGTGTGTGTGTGATACGTGTGTGTGTGTGTGATACGTGTGTGTGTGTGTGTGATACGTGTGTGTGTGTGTGATACGTGTGTGTGTGTGTGATACGTGTGTGTGTGTGTGATACGTGTGTGTGTGTGTGATACGTGTGTGTGTGTGTGATACGTGTGTGTGTGTGATACGTGTGTGCGATACATGTGTGTGTTACGCGTGTGCGAATGATACGTGTGTGTGACGCGTGTGCGTGTGATACGAGTGTGTGCGTGTGATACGTGTGTGTGTTGCGTGTGTGCGAGTGTGTGTGATACGAGTGTGTGTGTGTGATACGTGTGTGTGTGATACGTGTGTGTGAGTGTGTGTGATACGTGTGTGTGTGTGTGTGTGATACGTGTGTGTGATACGTGTGTGTGTGTGTGATACGCGTGTGTGTGTGTGATACGTGTGTGTGTGATACGTGTGTGTGTGTGTGTGTGATACGTGTGTGTGTGTGTGTGATACGTGTGTGTGATACGTGTGTGTGTGTGATACGTGTGTGTGTGATACGTGTGTGTGTGATACGTGTATGCGTGTGTGATACGTGTGTGTGTGTGTGATACGTGTGTGGTGTGTGTGTGATACGTGTGTGTGTGTGTGATACGTGTGTGGTGTGTGTGATACGTGTGTATGCGTGTGTGATACGTGTGTGTGTGTGTGATACGTGTGTGGTGTGTGTGTGATACGTGTATGCGTGTGTGATACGTGTGTGGTGTGTGTGATACGTGTGTGTGTGTGTGATGTGTGTGTGATACGTGTGTGTGATGTGTGTGTGATACGTGTGTGTGATACGTGTGTGTGTGATACGTGTGTGGTGTGTGTGATACGTGTGTGTGTGTGATGTGTGTGTGATACGTGTGTGTGATGTGTGTGTGATACGTGTGTGTGATGTGTGTGTGTGTTACGTGTGTGTGTGATACTTGTGTGTGTGTGTGTGTGTTGTGTGTGTGATACGTGTGTGTGTGTGTGTGTGATACGTGTGTGTGATACGTGTGTGTGTTACGTGTGTGTGTGATACTTGTGTGTGTGTGTGTGTGTGTGTGTTACGTGTGTGTTACGTGTGTGGTGTGTGTGATACGTGTGTGTGATGTGTGTGTGTGATACGTGTGTGTGATGTGTGTGTGATACGTGTGTGTGATACGTGTGTGTGATGTGTGTGTGATACGTGTGTGATACGTGTGTGTGATGTGTGTGTTGATACGTGTGTGTGATACTTGTGTGTGTGCGTGTGTTACGTGTGTGGTGTGTGTGATACGTGTGTGTTACGTGTGTGGTGTGTGTGTTACGTGTGTTGGTGTGTGTGATACGTGTGTGTGATACGTGCGTGTGTGTGTTACGTGTGTGGTGTGTGTGATACGTGTGTGTGTGTGTGTGTGAGGTGTGTGTGAGGTGTGTGTGATACGTGTGTGTGATAGGTGTGTGTGTGTGTGTGATACGTGTGTGTGTGTGATACGTGTGTGTGTGTGATACGTGTGTGTGTGATACGTGTGTGTGTGGAGTGTGGTGTGTGATACGTGTGTGTGTGATACGTGTGTGTGTGTGTGATACGTGTGTGTGTGTGTGTGTGTGTGTGTGTGATACGTGTGTGTGTGTGTGGAGTGTGTGGTGTGTGTGTGTGTGGAGTGTGTGATACGAGGAAGTGACCCGATGATCTCAGCACGGGGACTTGAACAGTGTTCATGATGAGAAACTCAAAGCAACAACGTGCCACAGAATCCAGTCTGTAGAGGTGAGACCTCAGAACATATGAAGACGGCGGTGGCGGGTGGAACCCTGCACGGAGCTTCATCTGTGAATATAAAAGCCGGGCGATGAGGCGTGAGCTGGCTCTGGCAGGTGGCCGGCAGCAGCCACGGAAAGCTGAGGGCAAGTCGAGCCGAAAGAGACAATCTGACGGCGACCGGTTGCGAGTGGAGAAACAATCAGAGCGATTTGTCCAACGCTCAAAGCTGCAGAACACGATGTGTGCCGGGCGTGCAGCTGTATACACGTTCTGACCTTTAGCGATGCAAAGTGCACAGAGGTCTCTCACTCTGGGGTGTAGAGACACAGACCCCATCTCAAGCTCGGCAGAGATGCTTCCCCCGCAGGGGAGTTTCGTTTTGTGCCAAAAGTAATTGGTGTGGTTAACATGAGCGTCGGGACGCCACCACACCGAGCCATCGTATTGGTCTCTACGCTGGTCTTCAATCCGCTCAGACGACGCTCCAGATGTGTTTCCATTGTGACGGATAAAAAACGACGAAGTGAGAGAACAGATGGGAGGGACGGACGGACACACACACACACACACACACACACACACACACACACACACACACACACACACACACACACACACACACACACACACCTTTTGTTCTGTCGGGAGACGCAGTGACTTAAACCCAGTAAGCGCAGAAGAGCTATGAGCTAGCCGCTACGCTAACTCATGCCGTGTAAAGCGCTACAGGCATTCTGGAAATGCCCCGTGTCAGAGCAGCGCTGAGAAACCTGATTTGTGTAGATTGCAGCCGAGTCGTAGCGCTCCGCAGAAGGGTCAGTCTTTGTGATGTTTATGTTCTGCCGCGAGTCGCTCGGGTTCAGTACATTCGACTGCTGTCGTCGGACTTTTGAAAGCACGCTCTGCATAAAGGTTTATTAATTGAAGAACTATCCATGGCCGAATCGTAACGCACAATGGCGAAGCGTCGCAATGACGTGTCCTTATTTTCATACGTTTGAGTGAATATAAAGATTAACTTAGTGGTGCAGTAACCTCTCATATCCTTATGTTGATGTTTTATAGATTAAACAACCAAGTTAAATGAATAGATTCATCGACGATGAATAACTACAGATGCAGTTCTCGTCTCGAGCTCAGAGATCTTAAATTCTGTGTCTTACCGATGCTAGCACTGCTGCTGTTGAAGAACCGAGCGGTGTCCTCCAACACCCTGGGCTGGCTCCTGTCATTGGCCATCCATGACGCCCCCCGAGCGGACGTCAAAGTGTGGGATCCCCCCTGGAGGCTGGACCTGCTCCCCGTGTTCAGAGAAATCCCCGGCCTCTCCGCTTGTGGAGGCTCTGCGGAGTTCGGCTTGGCAGGCGACGACTTGTTGCCGCTGCGAGATGACACCGGCTTGGATTCCTCATCGCTGTCAAATCCAAACGGATCCTCAAAGCCATCTCCGTTCGGACGGGGTCTCTTGTAAACCTCCAGGACAGAATCATTCTTGGGTGCGCCGACACGCTTGGAGCCCACCTTGGCCTTGTAAGTGGTGTCACCCCATTTGGTACTGAGGGTGCCTCTCTTGGTGGACAGAACCTCGTCAAACTTGGACGTGCCCTCTCCTCCCTTGCGGCTGTAGGTTTTACCAAATCTGGATGTCATTGTTGCATCTGGGTCATATTCTCTAAACCAGAGGACAGAAAAGTACATTATTTGAGAGTTCATAGGATCATTTTATATTCAAATCATGGATTTAAAACGCTTCTTTTTACAGTTTAGCTGAAGAACTATGTATAGATCGTTTTATTGAAGTTCTCAAACTGAACAGCTGTTACCTGTGTCAATCTGAGAGATCAGATTATTAACTTCAGAATCATTGATTAAATAAATACTAGCCCACAAGAGATCGGCCTCTTAATGTTTTTGTTCGATAACAACCTATAAAATCGGTATTTCTTATCATTACATGCACCTTTGTTCACAATCAGGTGAATATAGAAGAAGCGTGAAGGAAGCTAGGTGTGAGGATTACTAGCAAACCGCTTGAGTGCTTCTCAGACAGCTGGTTTGACTAAACAAGGCTAACATTAGCTTACCAGCGGGCTAATGGCGCTAACTTACTGCTATCAGCTCTGGGAGGATAAAGCAGAAGAATTCATGGAAACACACAAAACACATTGGTGGGGGGGGGGGGGCAGAGCCGACAGTACATCGTGGCGACATATACAATACGTACAAATATAACTATATACAACAAACTACTCTTAAGGTTAGCTGGAGTTTTGACGCTGGCCGTTAGCATTAGCACAAACTCAACAGAGGAGACTGGAGCCGTCACTCCAGCAAACTGCTAGCTTGAAGCTAACAGCTAACAGCTAACAATAACTACACATTGACATCGTGTCGTACCACAAGCGAAGACCGGAAACATAGACAGATTTCTGCCAGTGTACTAACATTGATTGCAATCCGTATGTCCACTTACTTGGTGAGCTAAAGGGACGATCCGCACAAAACACACTCCAGACCCGAAACGGCCGTTAAACTCGCACAGGACCGGGCCTGCGTCCCTGATCCAAGCTGCCCTGCACAGTATAAACAAGGCCCGACAGACGCCGTTAACGGCAAATCAGCGGGTTTGAAATGCAACAGCAAGAACGGCAGCCCCAGATTGTTTGGAAAACATACGGTTTATAACCCCATTTAATTATATCAGCTACTATTTTTAAGCTAAATCGCACTCGATTGTTTCCTCCGGGTTGCGACGAAGGCTTCCATTGGACTCCCCCGCTGCGTCAAGTTAACCGGAGATAGCAGAACGTGACCGGAATTATGTTAATCTATCCTTCAAAATAAAAGCACACATTGAAGATACGGAAAGAAAAGTGTAGCTAAACCAAGTTTTGTGTGTTTATATATAAAAATAAATTGTCGAAATGTGGATTTAATATAAACCCCTTCATCTACATGTCATAAAATATCACGTTGATACATTATTTGTCTAGTTTGTGTTTGATGTTTTTTTGTCTGTTTTATTCTCTTAAAGTATAACCGGAACTGCTCACATGTTGTATTTTGACCTTCACACTATCGATCTATAAAAAATGGCTTATTCAGGTGCTCCCAGTAAACTCGTAAAAATGTAAATTTCAAATGACAGCATGTAAATGCGGCAAAAATCATTCTGCAGCTAATAAAAAGGAAAATTAAATTAAACTCAACAAAATCAATAAAAACTTATTTTGAGTCACCGCAGAAAGTATGTGTTTTTTTATTTCTTTGCTGGGAGAATACTGTTAAAAATCTAAACCTTGGGGAGCTTTTTCACATGATAAAAGAGAGGATCGTGAACGGCCCCACACCATAAATGCTAAATCTATTGAAAGTGTTCCAACTTTTACGATGTGCAACAACAACAGTATGATACTGGAGACACAGGCTGCAGCCACTAATATAAATATAGAATTACTGTCAAAAAGGGATTAATGCAAAGAGTAGTCTACATATGTCAGCTCAACAAGAGGAGACAGAGATTCCATTCATACAGAAACCAGACAGTAATAAAGCTATATATAATTTTTCTCAAATAGTTTTTCAATGCAATGAATAGGCCGCCTGTTTTGTGTTGTGCATTACATTAGACATACATTTTTACACAAACAAAGTAAAAGACTTAATAAAACCAAGCATGTCTTTTAAAAATATATATTTTCTTCACACTGACAGCCTTAATTTGAACTTTGACACTAAAGTGTGACCTCAAAACATTACAAACAATCAAATCTGGGAATACAAAGAGATACAGAATGACGACAAAGAAAGAGTTCTAAGACATATAAAAACAACATCATACATCCGAAAAATAATTGAATTTGACTTTTATTTTACAAATAGGAAACGTTTATGTCTAACTTTGCACCATTACAGAGACGTTTACAGGCAATATTTTCAGAGGGAGTGCACTCCTGTTGCAAAGGTATGGGCACATTTTCTCAGTGAAGGTGTGTGTGAAGGTGTGTATGTGTGTGTTAGTATCAGGATCACAGAACGACAGCTTTCCATCGTCCCAGTCCAGATTCACTCTGATCCTTTGGAGCGTTTTCTGCAATGGGAGGTTGGTGTATTTATGCGTCGGGGAAAACGCTCTGTATCCAAGATCGTTGAAGTTCATGCTCCAAACTGTGGACCCCACAAACCCCTTCCTGCAAATAGACTCCGCTAACACGCCCAGCTCCCAGTCTTGGTTGTCTCCAACCTCCACGTCCCAGCTGTGAGTCCCCGAGTTAAACCCTGAGCCCAGGACAGAATCCCAGTACACAAACCGCTCTGGGTTTTCTGGAAGCTGCTGTATCTTCCCATGCCTCACGCCGGTCAGATCTTTGGACAGGATGAGTTCTGTACCAGCAGTGTTTGGGTCCAGAATCAGAGGAGAGTAGGAGACCATCTCCTTCATCTTGTTCCAGATGTTGAAGGTGAGGTTGCCCAGGTGTTTGGCCTGGTCTATCAGAGGTCCTGAGAGCAGCTGTGGAGCCTCCAGCAGGGGGCGCTGCAGCTGGACTCTCTGCACTGCAGTCCTGTAGTTGTGCAGGAATGAGACGTCTTCAGCTCTCAGCTGCTCCTCTGTGGTTCTGACTGTGTTTGAAAGAGCTGCTATCTCTCTGCTCAGAGCCTCCATCTTCTCCTTCATCATCACACTCTTTTGCTCCTCTTCCTCCCTCAGAGCAGCCATCCTGGCCTCCTCTTCCTCTTCAAGAAACTGGTGCAGCTTCTTAAACTGCTCCTTAATCTGCGTCTCTGTGCGTCGGGCCTGGACCTTCATGTGTCCTGCTGTTTGATCAAACTTCCCTTTAGCTTCAGTAAAAAGCTTTAACATGTCCTGTAAGGGTTTCAGGGAGACGCAGAGCTCCTCCCTGTGATCCTGCGCAGCTTCATCGATGGGTCTGAACCTGTGCCCGGTGTGCCTTTTTGCATCTCGACACACGACACACACTGGCTTCTGATGGTCCAAACAGAAAAGTTTAAGCTTCTCCGAGTGCAGACTGCAGAGAGTCACCGACCCCTGACCTCTCTGTTGTAGAAAGGCCTCACACAGGTTCTTCAACGCCAAGTTATGAGGCGGCTCGCTGCTCTGAGACACAGTCCGACACACTGGACACTGTTGGAGTTGTTTCTCCGCCCACCAGCTCTGCAGACAGGCTTTACAGAAGCTGTGGCTGCACGACAGCAGGACGGGATCTTTAAAGATGTCCTGGCAGGCGGGACAGCAGAAATCCTCCTCTGACCTGGAATCCATTTTCCTCCGAGTGAAGCAGAAAAACACAGCAAAGCCTCAAAGTTACTTTCAATGTGATCGTTGTTCACGTGGCAGAGCTCGCAGCGTTTCTCTTTGTCAGTGCAAGTCTGACTTTTATTGCTTTTTGTTCCTCGTCAGTAAGAAGCCGTCACAAGCTGTATTTCCTGGTGTGAGTCACAGGAGGTGGAGCTCTGCAGGATCACAGCATTGTTCTCATAGTGCTCACTGCAGCTGCACTGCTGTCACATTTACCATTCGACTATTACTTCTTTTAAAAGTTATGTTTAGAGGGAAATAAAGTGCATGAGTCACTTAAGGTTGGGGGGGGAATTGTGTTTGTGGTTGAAAGGTAAAAATGCAAACCGGTTGTGCATCCGGCCTAAAGTCGCTGTTGACTTGTTCAACAATCAGCCACAGTCTCTCTGGTGGAGTGAAGTAGTTTAGGAGTTGTTAGTTTGAAAGGTCTGAATGCAGACGTGCTCGGTCTTGACAGATGTTGTGCCTTGAAGTTGGAAAACATCAACGTTGTATATCAGTATCAGTATCTTTGATCGTAGATCATTTTGTATAGATATACTGAAAGTAAAGACGATCTAACCTCAAGTGTCTTAACAAATATAATGGATGCAAACTGTTGACAATATCTTTTACTTACTTAACCTCAAAAAAGTTTCTTATGTTTTATGTTTTGCTCATGTAAAGCGACTCTGATCTCTAACAAATCTAATGTATTTTTATTATTATTATTATTATTGTTATTATTACTAATATTGTAAGATGCATCCGTACAACTTGAAAATGTTTGACATTAAATAAAAAACATGCTTGAGTCAACTCTACCTCAAAGATATTTGCTCTCTTACCTACTGCTTCTGCTGCACAAACATTTCCCTCGGGATAAATACAGTTAGAAATAATCTTAACTTACGTAAAAGGAGAAGATCTGGGACAAAATAAGAGACACGTGAAAAAATAAAAACATGCTTTTCACTGAATTGTGTCCCTGCTGGTCGTTGCCGTTTGCCACCGGACCTGAAATGATCCCAGCACTTGTTGACATGCACCCTGCTGTGGCTGTCGGTTTCTTCAGGGCAGTCAGGTCATCTTGGCGTCGAGCCTCGCTTCTTCAAACCTCAGAAACCTGTTACTGTGGAGCGCTAAGCCTGGCAGAAATCCCTGCATGGCATGCTGCAGCGCCTGTGCCAGCAGCAGCCTCCCTGCCAGCCTGTAGACTGATGCTACTGTACCATGAAGGGTTCAAGCTCCTCACAATGAAGAGCGGGCGTTGGTTGTTGAGATCCTGGCAGAGCGTTGCGGTGGTGTCTTCAGGCATCACACAGTTTTGGAGAATGGACTGGCGCGGGGGCTGGCATCGGGGCGTTCTTTAAAACAATTAGGCCTTTGTCATTCAGCAGATAGCAGCTGGAGGGTCGACCCTGGCAAAGACGGAGAGGAGGGAAGCCAAATGACCGACCACCCCAAACACAAAACTGTTGGACTAGTTCAGGATGAGCTCGTGAGGCTGCTTGTTGGGTTTTGAAGTCAGTCTTTGCACACGATACAGTAGATGTAAAAAGTGTCTTAAAACTGGATAAAAAGTCAGTTTATGAAGCTTCTGGCTACAAACAACAACGCTGACGCTGCTCAAAGGGGAGACGACGCCATGACAGGATAGAGAGGAAACGTTACCTTCAGGAACATTACACATGTCTCTGTCTCACTACATATACAACACAGGACTGATGACACCATGACAGGAGAGAGAGAAAACGTTACCTTCATGAACATTACACATGTCTCTGTCTCACTACATATACAACACAGGACTGATGACACCATGACAGGTGAGAGAGGAAACGTTACCTTCAGGGACATTACACATTTCTCTGTCTCACTACATATACAACACAGGACTGATGACACCATGACAGGAGAGAGAGGAAACGTTACCTTCAGGGACATTACACATGTCTCTGTCTCACTACATATACAACACAGGACTTATGACACCATGACAGGAGAGAGAGGAAACGTTACCTTCAGGAACATTACACATTTCTCTGTCTCACTACATATACAACACAGGACTGATGACACCATGACAGGAGAGAGGAAACGTTACCTTCAGGGACATTACACATGTCTCTGTCTCACTACATATACAACACAGGACTGATGACACCATGACAGGAGAGAGAGGAAACGTTACCTTCAGGGACATTACATGTCTCTGTCTCACTACATATACAACACAGGACTGATGACACCATGACAGGAGAGAGAGGAAACGTTACCTTCAGGAACATTACACATGTCTCTGTCTCACTACATATACAACACAGGACTGATGACAC
Source organism: Cottoperca gobio (assembly GCF_900634415.1). NCBI lineage: Eukaryota > Metazoa > Chordata > Actinopteri > Perciformes > Bovichtidae > Cottoperca > Cottoperca gobio. The sequence goes on along the minus strand of NW_021166996.1, from coordinate 1,313 downwards.
CATGACAGGAGAGAGAGGAAACGTTACCTTCAGGGACATTACACATGTCTCTGTCTCACTACATATACAACACAGGACTGATGACACCATGACAGGAGAGAGAGGAAACGTTACCTTCAGGAACATTACACATTTCTCTGTCTCACTACATATACAACACAGGACTGATGACACCATGACAGGAGAGAGGAAACGTTACCTTCAGGGACATTACACATGTCTCTGTCTCACTACATATACAACACAGGACTGATGACACCATGACAGGAGAGAGAGGAAACGTTACCTTCAGGGACATTACATGTCTCTGTCTCACTACATATACAACACAGGACTGATGACACCATGACAGGAGAGAGAGGAAACGTTACCTTCAGGAACATTACACATGTCTCTGTCTCACTACATATACAACACAGGACTGATGACACCATGACAGGAGAGAGGAAACGTTACCTTCAGGGACATTACACATGTCTCTGTCTCACTACATATACAACACAGGACTGATGACACCATGACAGGAGAGAGAGGAAACGTTACCTTCAGGGACATTACACATGTCTCTGTAACATTTGGGATAATGTAAAAACACAACTCAAATAGTCATTTTTACATGAAATGTTACATATTATAACTTTAAAGACGTAGGGCTGGAGTTCAGTGTTAGATCGTTTCGTTGGCTGATGAAGATATAATGGTTGTTGATGATGGAACCATGAGCTTTGGTACAGTCGGATCACTGTAGCTCAGTCTACTGCAAAAACATACAGGACATTGCCTTGTTGTATACTAGTGCAAACATAAACACAGTAAGAGAAATTAAAATATAAAAATATAACAGCAAACATTGAAAAACAAGAAATATTAAAAACTAAAAACTTGTGATAAATATTATAAATGTTTAAAAACAATGTGTTCAAGAAACGAAAACACAATAACAAAATGATAAATTAATAAAACAAAATGTGTACAGATTATTCTGCAGTGAGAATATTGTAGACTCTCTGGAGACTTCACAGCGTTCGCAGTTTTAAAACAACTGGCAGGAGATTATCTGAGCGAAGCAGAAAACATGTTTCCTGTTCTGCTGTGATTTTTGTCTGACACCACTAGATGTCAGAATTTACACATAATATTCTCCTTTAATGTCCCTTTGTCTCCCTTTCTTTACTGTGTGATGTCTTTTCAGTCTGACCTTTCCTTCCCTACAATATGTGAAACCTTTAATCTGGAATCATCAAAACATTTGTTTTTCTGTATAAATAAGGGGAACAATCTGCAGAAGTGTTGGAGAAGGAAGCGTGCAAATA
>NW_021166995.1:2453-5082 GCF_900634415.1 Cottoperca gobio | reverse complement strand
AAGAGAAAGATTTTTATTTGGCGGCTGCATTATAAAACTAGCAGAAGATGACTTTAAACTCCATTACTGTGGACGCCCTTGACCTTTGTTCCATCAGAGCATGAGCACAGATCCACACACACACACACACACACACACACACACACACACACATCTGACTGATAATATACAAGATAGCACAACATGCACAAAGATTCTGGGTACCTCCTGCGCTGTACATGTTGTAAATAAATGTAAATAATACCCAAAGCTTCTGATTCCCTAATGACCCTGAGATTTGAGTGTTTGTTCTTTGATTTCTAAGATAAGTTCTGAGAGATTAGCGATGTTTGTCATCTCAAACTTCAACTACCTTCAGTGCATCAGCACACATTGATTTAAGAGAAGCAGCGGCAACAACACACGATGTTCTACAGACGTTCGGACGCTGGACAGAAGGTTTGGTCAGGGCTACATCCTGGTGCAAACCTGAGCTGGCTGTGCCTTTGGTGGGAGCCGTCCGGCCGTACTCACTCTCTGTCTCATTCCGTTTGATCATGCCGGGACACTCGGCTAAGATCGTCTCCTTGAAGGATGTAACCAGTGCATTGACGCAACACTCCATTAACTGGGAAGATAAACAACAAGGGAGACACACACACACACACACACACACACACACACACACACACACACACACACACACACACACACACACACACACACACACACACACACACACACACACACACACCTCTTTTATTAAGAAATAAATACAAGTAGTTATTTAGTTGTTACTTGGAAACGAATGTTTAAAATAAATATATATAAATTAGGAGACTTTTGATCAGCATAATAAGATCCAGCGTTTCATACTCACTGCTTGTACAGAGTTACAGTCGCGCCTCGTCTCCAGGTATCGCAGCGCACGCTTCTCCTCTTCCCTCAGCTTGGAATCAGCCTGTGGACAAACACACAACAGGTCATGATGCTCATTTATTCATGACATTAGGATTATACACACAATATACAGCATGTTCTTCTGTTGTGAAGCACTAACTGATGTGTGCATGAATCCTGAGAGGAGAAACAAGTACAAATATACCAGGATAATACAAATGTTTTCATTTCAATTCCCTGCAAATGCAACTATTAGCACAAATGTGATTATGAATAGGATTTAATTACATTTATTTGACAGTATGTAGGACTTTAAACTCAACCTCTGTCCTACTTGTGTACTTTATTTAGTTTCTTAAGTTGTTCAGGAGTTTGAGACGAACATTTCAAGGTAGAAAAATAATCAAAAAGGATATAAAAAATCATATATATTCATATAAACAACCGCAAATTAGCAACAGCCACGTAGCCTCTTTCATCGCGCTATAGATCTGCAGAACATAAATCTCTGGAGAAGATCTCCCTGAAGTAACTCCATCTACACTAACATTAGGATGAAATGTTTTCTCAACAGACTCTGGACATGCTCATGCTGTGCTTCAACAGACACAACGCTTCAGTCTTGTTTGCGTAAGAGCGATAACGTGAGGAAGACGAGCGTGAGATCTGCCTGCGACTGGCCAAGATCATCAAAACAGAGAATAAGAGCCTCAATAGAAGTCTGGAGTTCCTGCTCTGTGTTGTGAAACTGCAGGACAGCAGGTGTTATCTTTGTTACAGAGAACTGAAGGTTGCCGTCAGTGTGAGCAGAGAGCAGGCTGGGAGCAGCGAGGAGGAGGTTTGGGAGCGGAGAGATTACACAACAGTCTGAACAGGGAGCAGAAATCGCCGCTGTCAGCATTTCAAAAACTTTCACATCTGACTTGCAGAAGATTGTTACCATAAAAATGTGTTTATGTCTCAACTTCATGGCATTATTCTTCATCAGACTTCATCAGAAAAGGAGCGGCTACAACACGGCGAATACAAAATGCTCTTTGCATGATCAGAATTGGATCCAGTGGTTCAACACAACTTGTTTTATTCTAACTGTGTCATTACACAAACACAGTTTAAGAGTTTTCTTTTGAGTTTTGCGTCTCCATCCAAAGAGCCCCTGAAACCAACTCATTGTGAGTCCGGCAGCGCTCCTTTGTCAGAGAACACGTTTCCATCTGGGAGCCTATCACTCGTCGTAAGAAGTGCGCGAGTCATACTAACATATTTCATGTAGTTTTGGACCCCGTTCTGCTGGAGGTAGGCGGGCGCCTGTGTTCTGTAAAACCTCTCAGTAGAATCCATGTATGCCTTCTCGAAGTTGTCCCTGTAGATCTGCAGCTTGTCGTCCGGGTTGGAGCACAGGTTCACTGCTCGGAAACAAAACACAGTCACTTCCCAAAGAGGTCCAGAGAGGTCGGACAGATGTGGAATCTGACGCTTTAAACAAACAATATTTAAGAGTTGTAGTTGTAGGTCTGAGGGAAGTTGCTAAATGATGCTTAAACACGATTATAGGTGCAGTTTAGCTACGTTTTTGTATCATGTCAGGTGACTCTAAAGTGCGACACAGAACACACTCCTGTCAGCCTTGTGTTGTGCAGACATTGGAACATTAATGTGACCCGTGTTGCCGTGTTTCTCACCGTAGGACTCTCGCACTCCGATCACCAGCTGGGAGTCGAAGGCCTCTCCCAGCCTCTCGGCGTGGACG
>NW_021166995.1:0-2353 GCF_900634415.1 Cottoperca gobio | reverse complement strand
ATATATATGTGTATATATATATGTATATATATATATATGTATATATATATATATATGTATATATATATATATATGTATATATATATATATATATGTATATATATATATATATATATATATATATATGTATAGGGTTCTACTTATTTCTAACATTTCATGTCACTGAATATTTTGCGGATATTATTGAAATCAGGAATATTCAGTGTTTTTCTAATATGGTTTTCTCTCAGGACTATAATGTATTTGGACTATAGAGCTAATATATGGTTCTTTAATAAAAATTCAAGTGTACCAGACTATGGACATAAAACTGAAGGAGAGAAGTCATCTATGAATCCCAAAGGGCATTTCAATAACAAACATGCAATCACAGACTTTCAAACTCTGTTACATGCAAAGTGTAAATAGCTAGTGGAAGTTAAATGTTACACTGCTGCGAAAAATGTCAACAATCTGCTAAATCTGCAGTTGAAATCGATTTACTTTTAGATTCTGAGTCACTCTTAAAGTCGCACTGTTGCTGTGACTTCAAAACACTGCCTTACCATCTCTAAAGCAATGGCGGCCGAGGCTCATGGGTATCATAGTATTTACATTCATTCACCAAACTGACACAAGCGGAAATAATTCAAACTGTTCGCCATAACATAAACCTAAAGGAATATCGAGGGGACTCCTGTATTTCTATGTTTTGTAATATTACGTTTAGATATCATTCAAATAAATTATTAAGAGGAGGGCATTTAGAATAGGGAAAATGCATCTGGAACAAGTGTTCCTCCAGCATCGCAGCTCTGTTGTCCAGCCTGAAATGACACCCTTTCCAAGCTAATGATTTCTCAGCCAGATCAAAAATAGCCTTTTTACATGCACTGTACTAATCTGGTTATTATAAATGCATAAACATACAACACATCAGTATTCAGATTTGGAGAAAGCACTGAATGAAAATTGTGGGGACTCTTTGAAAAGCTATCACCAACTTCTCCAATGTGGCAGTAAAAATGAACCACACTTATTTCATTTGCAGAGTAGCGCTGACCTCTACGTCTTGGAGTGCCTTGAGGACCTGCAGGTAGGCCAGAACCAGGAGTTGAAATACCTGCAACCAACAGGCTACAACCACCTCAGACGTGTCGACCTCCACCACAACAACATCTTCAGACCCATCTTCCTGCTTACCCTCAACTAACCCCACCTGGGCCACCCGGTGGGTCTGCCATAGCATCACAGCATGAGCAGCTGCTGCCACTGACGCCTCCGGGAGAGCGTAGTGAGAGCAGCCATACAGGTAGGTATGAGAGGGAGAAGACTTATGAGGGAAATTTAGTTGGTTAAGGGAATCAGATGAGGAGGACATGCAAGAAAGAAAAGGGGAGTCAGATATAGGTGTAAGAAGTTGGAAGAGGGAAGATAGACAGGAGAGAGGTGAAAACAAGAAAGGAAGGGCAGAGGAGGTGTTTGTAAATATTTGTGCAAATGAATGCTAAACCAAGGGAATGGAATAAAAAAACATTTGTTTAGCAGTGTGTTAATTAATTAATAAAAAGCGCAATAGAAAACGTACAATGCCATACCTGATAAAAACAAATGAGTTAGCATGTTAGCCATTGTGTAATTATTTCTTAATTGTTAAAGCACAAGTTATATCTCAAAACACAACCTGTACTTTATCCTTTCATATGAATCATTATACATTATACATTAAAGGTAAACTGTGAATTGTTTGACCTCATGTTAATTATGTATGTGTGGGTCCCTCTTTTGTTTATCCCGTGACAAGCACGAAGACACACATGCATGTCACCCCTGTGCATGTCACTATGACACTATTACATTGATCAACAGCTGTTCATGTGTCAAGAAATGCAGCAATGCACCAACAAAGGCAGAGAGGAAGACTGCAAGCTAATGAACATGAATGTTCAGTACAGTTTATTATTTTGTGCACTTGGTTTATCAGTATGTGCGCTCTGTAATGAGTGCCTACGGTAAATTTTTTCTACTCCATGCCATCTTGCAGCTTTGGCGTTGTTGGAATGCATTATTTTCACTTTTGGTGTCAGTCTGTGCCAAGATAGTTTAGACATGTCCCAAAACAGTTTCTATTCTGCGTGCATAGAGCCTGAACTGGTATCAATCTTCTTGTCTGACTCAAAATGTAATACTTTACCATCAACATTGTGGATTCACTAAGTAGATTAAACAGAGTAAATTACGACAAAGAAAGAATTAAAATGTAGACAAATGCAAAGAATGAGCTCTCCGTAAGTCAATGCCTCTCTCATATCAACAGCATCATCTGTATGCCATTCATCCTGTCTCAGCTCTTAATATCTGTTGTTTTGCTGTT
>NW_021166994.1:32500-64410 GCF_900634415.1 Cottoperca gobio | reverse complement strand
GTCCACTTGTCGACTTCACATTTCCTCTCGTGTGCACCAACACGTGCACATGTCAGCTGTTTTCAGTGTTACATTACCCAACACAGCACAGACCCCGCCAACGCCGCCATGTGTGTGTGTGTGTGTTTGTGTGTGTGTGTGTGTGTTTGTGTGTGTATGGAACAACCTTCCCACCATTTAAGAACAAAAAACCCAGTTTTCAAACCCCCCCGTGTACAGTGGATGGGGGGGGGGGGGGGGGAGGTTTGGCTTGATATTCGGGTCACACTAATACCACCAATAAAAAACATTTAGCATGTTGGTAATAATTGGGATCACACGTGTGACGAGGCCCAACTGTGACTCAAATGGGACGTCCAGTCACATCTGGTCTTCAGCTCCTCCAACATTGTGTCAGTCGAGGACCTTGAGGGATTTTCACATCGTTAAAAATCTTTCACAGCTCCAGCGGGACGTAAAAGCAACGACATACCCAGGGAAATTAAGAGAAAAGTTATGATGTTCTTTAATACACACAGGCTTTAAGGAGAAGTTGAGGAGGCCATTTACAGCGACACAGAGTGTATCCCCAGAGACGAGACTGGGAGTGAAAAGTAAAAACAAAAGGGGGAGACGATCTGAGTGGGGGGGGGGGAAGGAAGGACCGATGAGAGAGTGGAAAAAGACATGGAGATGAACAGACAGATAGACGAGGACGATGAAGAGCGTGACGGAGATGGACCGACTCCTTCCAAGATAACGCATCGTCATGGCGACCGGCCTGTCAGTCAGTCTGTCAGCCACATCCACTCCTGGCCCCATTACAGCGCTCGGCCTCACCCCGACTCACACAATGGCTCTTCTGTCTGTGTGTGTGTGTGTGTGTGTGTGTGTGTGTGTGTGTGTGTGTGTGAGTGTGGGTGTGTCTACCCACAGAGCCATTAGCAGGTACTACAGAGCAACTGGAGGGCCAAACCCCCCCCCCACCACGCCTCCATGTATGAGTGACACTGGAGCCCTGATGGCTCCCCAACCCCCTAAAGACGGCGCGGCAACACAGAGAGTTCGTCTTTTTGGGGGCTGAAGGAAGTGAAGAATACTAACCTGGATGTTATGTTACCAAGAGGAAACTGTTCAGCAGCAGGATCCTGGGACGGAGAGGAGAGCTCAGACTTACTGACACAACGTTAAGAGCAAACGTACTATCGGCTCATTATCATAAAACAATCAGCCAGAGTCCATAGAGGAGAAGTAATAACAACCACAAGGGAAACCCAGAGAGCGCAGACCTGGAGCATGGCCTTTTCTATAAGCTAAGAATAATGCGTGTATCCATGTATGGCTTCTTCTTCGGCCCATGCTTCACACTTCCACCAAGTTTCATGAACATCGGGAAAGAAGTTTCCCCGTGATATGGCTGACAGACAAACAGTCAAGCTTATTTATCATTGACTATTTGGTATTTAAATATGAAATCCCAGTTAATGGCGGTAATACAAGCGTTTGCAGAAACACAGGGATCATCTATGTGTTTGGATTTGTGAGTATTTGACTTAGAAAGAATATAAAAAACGTGCCAGGCAGACGAGGCGACCGATGAGAAGTGAAGCTGATATCTGACTGATGTGACTTTGTGCTTGAAGGCAAAAGAAAAAAACATGGACCTGAGGTTTTAAAAGTTTTTAGGAGATAAACAAAGGCCAAATTCAATAAAGATTAAGCCCTGAATGTGTGTTAGTTTATGAGTGTGTGTGTGTGTGTGTGCAGGGTGTGGGTCATGTGTGTGTCTCTGTGTGTGTGTGTGTGTGTAGAGGGGGTTAAAGTAGAGATGAAAGGCCGGCCATTGCCTGCTGATGACTGATAGCATTCAGCAGGGCTTTGGCTGATGTCTGCCAGATAACACAGAGGACGGCTCAGTCACTCTGCAGGCCGGGGAGCCTCAGAGCAACCAATCACAAGTCACCGCAATCTTTTACAGAGCCAATCAGGAGCTGCGACTTCTTTGTATTTGCCATTATTAAGTATAAGTATAAACTGTACAGGTACAAAGTGACATAACACCCGAAGAGGAGGATAAGTTCTGTGATATTTATCCACCAGATCCATCAGGACGCCTCAGGGTGCAGTACAGTTCTTATACTATGACATCTAAGCAGTCGTCTTTAGCAGCACGCTTAAAGGCCTGAGAAGAAAGGCTCGTCAGCACCTTTCTGATGACCTCTGCATCATCTTATACACATCTTTATTCAACCATCACATTTGGGATCTCCAACAGGATTTAAAATAAAGTTATATGGGTTTGAAGTGGAAATGATTGAGAGCAGACTAATGATGAAGATATGTTTATCTCACAGTGTGTTCACTGAGGCTGCAGGTAACACACACGGACAACATGCAGCCTTCAAGTCGCTTCCTGCAGGATAAACTCTGTTCATGTGATGCCTTTTAAAAACTAAAACCTCTCTTTCAGCCGCTGTCGGGGCAGTGACACAGAAAAGCCTTGTTGGTCCATTCTCATCCCCTGAAACAAAGAGGAGGGAGGAGCGGGGTGCTGCGGGGTCAGGGGACAAAGAGCACATGTTCCAGGAAAGAGTCGTCCACTAACGTTTTGTAGAGCGCTTTTAACTGCCGGGCCTGAGCCAAGACAGCGTGACGACAGCCATGTCTGTTAAAGCAAACAATCCTCACTTCATGTTTCACTGCAAGGTTGTTGTAAATCCTCAGACAAACCGTTAAGAGTCGCATTAAAAAGTCTTTTCCTGCACTCGCAAATCACTTAGCCGTTAAACAAACCTGCCATGCTGACTGCATGTGCCACAAAACATCTTCTCAATAGACAATTGCATTATAAGCTCCAATTCTACTCATAATGTGGAATCATGCATCGCATCGAGGAGCACTTCTAACCCCGACATCCTACTGGAAACGTTTTGTAAATGCATCCTGTTATAAAACGATCCACCTAAACTCCCGCCAAAAAGTTGCGTTTCAAAGTCCCGTCGCAGAGTTAGAAATCTTTCACAACTTTACGATAAGAAACATCTCCCAACGCTCAATAATCAGCTTTACAAACATCACTATCAGCGCCTGAAGAGGTCATTTCATCCTATCAACCCGAGTGGAAAAGCTGTCGAGGTGCCGAGAACAAACGGGGCGAGTCGCCGGAGCAACAGCTCTGAAATTGAAAGTAGTTGTTCTTACCAGACAAACGCAGGTGATGCAGGGGTTGTCGGTGATGTTGGGGATGTGCAGGACTTCTCCTTCGTTCTCACAGCTGGCCTCCGTACCTGTGAAGCAGGAAGGGGACAAAGGTGAGACGCAGGCTGAGGGAGAGAAATGGGACCACATGACGTCAAACAGGCTCGCGTTGAATAAACTGTGAACTGAAAGCAGGTGAATCACGAGCGTAAAATCAACCAACGTTATTTAAAGCGGCATGAATCAATATTTATTGTAATAACAAGCGGTGCAGCTTTTTATCGTCTTTAAGAACCTCGTTTGGTTTTACGGCTTCAGGTCTCATGACTTAGTTAGTGAACTAATAGCCTGTTCTCAAAATTAACACGTCAGGTTTTTATAAATACAGGGAAACCCCCTAAAAACAGGCGGTTGAATCCTTCTGCCAGTAGACGAGTCTTTTGAGTTGGTGGAGACCAAAACAGAGCTGAAAGGAGGAGTGAATGCGATGTGTCTCTGTGTCAACAGGTAGCTGTGATAATATGTCAGTGTTGTGTTTGCAGCTTGCTCTGCTGCCCCCAGGTGGTCAAAAGAAATCAAATATTGCCGCCATTTTGTGCAGTTTTGCATGTGTTTGTGTGACAGATCCATTGTGTTGGTTTGTCTGTCCAGGTAAAAGCACCGACATATAAACTGAGGTCTTAAAAAAACGTAAGTCAGTCAGTTTGTTACGAGTGCTAATGTAATCCGAACCAACGACAGGAAACGACCCCAAACACAAGGGTTTATGGGTAGAAGCAGACAGATGTCAACATCTCACAGGCAGCAGTCGCTGCAGCTCAGAGAGACTCCGCTGTGTGTTCATGTGCCAGGGTGGTGCGGACTCTAAAATGATCCTTCCCGGTAGGAACTCATCGTCGTGAGCTGAGAGTCGCACAAGGGTCATCGGAGGTAAAGGTAAACTACTTCCTGTTTCCTCCAGCTGATGGACCACAAAACAAAGTGCGTTTACTTTTTTAGAAATTGGTTTTGACGAAACCAGAAGCACTGCTGCTTCTATGCAGATCTCTACATCATGTTTACCTTTGTTACACACGTTGTTGACATACAATGAAAGACTAAAACCTTTTTGAGTAATATTTGCTGAGTTTCTTATCGTACCGTGACCTCTGACCTCTGACCTCTGACCGTCTGGTTAGTTGTAATGTTAGAGTAACGTCAACAGTTTTTTAAAAAGCCTTTCTAAAGCTAAATAAAACAAAAGTGAGGTAACATGCACTCATTAGCATTTACAGCTGATCAGCTTTCTACATGCAATTACCAAAGTGAGCGTTACTATCAAGGCTTCTGTAAGATGACTATAAAGATCCCGGTTCAACGCCACGACTGCCACTTCCCCTGCGTTGTAAACTCTGTGAAGGCCGTCTTTGTTGCTATCAGTCTGTATCTGGGCGGTAATGGACTAACTCTCTACAACAATAGATCCTTATAGCAGCGAGTGTTCAGCAGAAAACCAGCCTGTGGATCCTGGCAGAGCAGACGGACCCTGCCGACTCCACCACCACTGTAAAGTTTACAGCCTTCGAGTGTAATTAAACTGGCAGGGCTGTAAGTGGTGGGGGGTGGTAGGGGGGGGGGGGGTCTCTGAGGCCTCTTCTTCAGTCTGACAAAATACCTTCCTACTCTGTTTGTCAGCTGCTGCGTTTCCCTCTTAATATCCAGAAACCTCCACCGAGAGAAACTATAAATTCAAACCTCGGCACTGAGTTTTCATTTGATTAAAAGTAAAAGCAGATCACCTGAAACTGTTGCAAACAAAAGGCAGTGAAAAGCACAAAGTCAGTGAGACACACACACAGCTGGAGAGTCATTAAAGGGGCTGCAGCTAAAGGACAGCAGGGGACTCAAAACTCTGCGGAGTTAAAGGTCACTCTCGCTCTGACTTTGAAGGTTGATCCGGCTCCGATAGTCGCGTCCATTTTAGATCCAGTTGGTAAAATACCTACATTTATAAATCTCTTGTTGAACTGTTAGCAAAACGTCAAATATAAAAAGTTCATTTTCCGTTGTGGCAGAGAAAGAATTCAGATCTTATATTTAAGTAAAAGTATAAATACTGCAATATAAAAATACTCCATTACAAGTAAAAGTATTATTAGGAGAATGTACAAGAATTAAAAGTGAATCCCCTGTACTGTTACACTACTATTATTATTATTATTATTATTATTATTATTATTATTATTATTATTATTACTATTATTATTATTATTATTATTACTATTACTATTATTATTACTATTACTATTATTATTACTATTATTATTGTTATTATTATTATTACTATTATTATTGTTATTATTATTATTATTATTATTATTATTACTATTATTATTATTGTTATTATTATTATTATTATTATTATTACTATTACTATTATTATTGTTATTATTATTATTAATAATAATCATGTCAGCATTTTATTGTTTGAAGTGGAGATCATTTTACCTACTTTATAAACGGTTACCTATAAAGTAAAAGCTGAATAAACGTAGTGGAATAATAATAACAACATTTACTTCTCGACGTATAACATTGAAATATTAAAAGTTGTATTTCAGTCCAGTACAATTTTGAATAAGCCAAGAACAATTCTGTTATAATATTATGATTTTCTGGGAGGTTTTTGGTGAAATTAACAGCAACTAGAGGATTAAAAAACATATTTTAATACACTTTTATGACGGTTTTCCTCCAGACACTAGCCTTCCTGATTTCAAAAGAGGTTAATAGTGAGTTTATTACAGTATTTAAAACTATTCAGTAAAGTGCTATCAAGAGACGGGATGACAAGCAACGAGTGTCCAGCACCAGATTTAAACCAGCAATGCTGCGGTTATAATCCTGAAGCCAACAGGATGACCTCTCTGCTCCACCTGCTGCAGTGACACATTCAACTGTCCAACTATAACACCTCCACCCGCCCAGAAGCCTGTGCTCCGCGGTGCAGCAGACAATAGACAGGATGATACGTGCATATTTGGGATGCCAGGTGGAGGAATCTGATCTGCTGGGATCACAACGGTGCAGCGTCCTCAGCTGATACACAGAGAGGTTGTTGGTTCTCTGAGGTTTCCGACACACTCAAACAGATGCACATGGCGGACTACAGAGACCCATCTGGTTCCAGGTTGTGTCCCCATCTGATTCCCATCTTTCTGTTTGCTTCAGGGACAGAGATAACCGTGAGGAGGAGGGGAAACTGTAATAATCGTAAATGATTCTTCTCAGAGCGGATGTGCATACAGGTATTCATGTCTGTCCTCGACATGTGGACGTCTGTGTTGATGTTAAAAGCTGAAGAGAGTGAAACCTGTGTTCTGAATCAGCTTCATCAAACATTGGATCATTTTGGTAATGACGTTTGACTGACTGAAGTGAAAGCTTTTACTCGGCCCCCCTCTCTTTGACGTGACACTAAGTGAATGTGTCTCTCTGCCTGATTTGAAAGCTCTTATAAATACAATAGTTAATACTTGGGTTAGTACTCATCACTGTGCGTTAATATTTCAACATGTTAATGTCTTTATGCTACAGTCTTGGCCAGGTCCTCTTGTTGGTCTTACCTGGTTAAACATGCAACTAATGTCATCAAGGAAACGCTCACAATGACCCCTGCAGGACCCGAAACCAGATAAATGAGCATAATCAAATACATTTAATCTAATCCTCTGTCCTCCACAGTGAGGACAGGGGGGCAGGTTGTCCCTCGCACTGCTGATAAGACGCGCGGGCCGGGCGGCCGGCGGCCCGCGCGCACCAGCACATCCACCTTTCATTCACTGCGTTTCTATTATTCTCATTTCTCAACGGCGCTGCAGAGCAAACAAACGACATCCTATGATGCAATGCGGCTGTCAAAGGGGGGAGCAGCCCGGCGAGAGAGCGCGTTCACACCGCGACAGAGAGGCAGGAGAGGCGGACACGCACGAGCTGTTCAATCAGAGCTGCTTAAGAAAAGTGATTTACACTTTACAGCCTGCTTTTAACTCAACAAGTGGGTTAATTATAACCTCTCGTGACACAAACAACAATTTGAGAAAAGATCACTTATAATTTAAGGCAGACCTTCATCCTAAAGATCTAAATCGTTGTATAATTCCCCTAAATGTGATATAAATGACTTTGATATTGACTTATATCACGGTGATTTGTGTCGGGCAGAAAACTACCTCTGCAAATAACAAGCTGCTGCAAATAACAAGCGCGGCAGGGTGGATTGTGGCGGTGTCTCTCCCCAGTGAAGAAGCAGACTAATTACTTACAGGGAGGTACGGAGAGGATAACCCGGGTTCAACTCCAAACAGTCTATTTTAATTATCCTGCACTCATCTGAACCAACACGCTGAAGATTAACATGTTTTACAAAAAACAACAACACGCAATTTACTGACATTTTTCTTTTGCAAAATACATTTTTAACCATATTTATGATATCATAAAAACATAACGAGTATGTGGTGATGCAAAATATAGACGGGAAGCTGTGATAGAAAAGAAACTAAATTGTTTTTTCCTCCGTATTCAGTTATTGTTTTGCTTCTCGGTGAACTTGCACCAAGCTGCAGGTTTTATTGTCTGGTTCATGGACTCTTTAGTTGACCACCACATTACTGGTAACCAGAAATATAAAAGCTGAGCTGACTTTGATTTGGTGCGCTCCCTGGCAGAGTAAAAACAGGCTGAAGGAGCACATAAACGCTGCAGACTAAATAACCGGGGGTTTGGGTAGATTTTACGCACGGTGGGTGTTGTGAAGTGTTATTATGAAGCCTTATAAACCCTTTAATCTTACCTGTAATTAGCGGAGAGGAGGACCGGGGCGTTTGGAGCAGCAACAAAAAGCAGAAGAAAAACCTACAGGTGGACCAGGAGGGAGGGTTCGAGCAGCGGAGCAACATCCTCGGGTTTCTCCAGGAAAAACGATCACAATTGGTTGAAAACGGAGAAATAGGAACAAAATCAATCCAAAGGAAAAGAAGAAGTGAAACAGATCCACGTTTCTTCCGCAGACGTCTCGTCTTTATTCCAGTTAGGTGAGAAAACCTCCTCAGTTTGTCTGTTAGCACTAAAATGCAAAGTGACAATCAGCCAGACGCGCGGAGATTACACCGATATTAAAATGACAAAGACGCGCCGACAGGCAGGAGACAGCGGGGCAGCTCGTGTCGCGCGCGGAAAGCAGGAGTCCGTGGATGAAAACATTTAAAGATCAAAACAGTCCCAAAAATGAAAATGGATTTCGCTCCACTGCGGCAGTCAGAAGAGTCCAAGGCAAAGTGTCCGAGGTGGTTTGAGCTCTGATAAACAAACACAGACAATTTAGGCAAACTGGAGAGTTTGAAAGCGGCTGTGACTCCCTGCAGATAAATCAGTAAGAGACGATATTCGAGGAGACTCGTTTCAATCTGCGCTCCGAATCCAAAAGTCCGTTTGGCACATGGATGCTCGATGCCGACTGTCTGGGACGGAGGAGTGGACTGCAGTCTCTCTCTCTCTCTCTCTCTCTCTCTCTCGCTCTCTCTCTGACCGGCCTCTCCTCCTCCTTCTCTGGTATTAAAGCGGACCTCTGGTGTCGGAGCGCACCACAGAGCCAGAAAGTCCTGCCTCCTCTGTGAAACCCGGGACCTCCTCCTGCCTCCAGACCCTCTGTGGTCCTCTGCTCCAGGTCGCCTGCTGACTTCTCCCAGTCCTCCTTTTGTTATTCTAAGTGTTTAATAATCACTGTCTCTCTGCTCCTATCTGCTTCTGTCTGTCTGTCTGTCTGTCTGTCTGTCAAATCAAATCAAATCAAATTTATTTGTATAGCCCAATATCACAAATTATACATTTGTCTCAGTGTGCTTTACAGACTGTACAGGTTACAACATCCTCTGTCCTTAGACCCTCGCATCGCACAAGGAAAAACTTCCTAAAAGAAACCCCAAAATTAAAGGGGAAAAAATGGAAGAAACCTCAGGGAGAGCAACTGTCTGTCTGTCTCTCTGTCTGTCTGTCTCTCTGTCTGTCTGTGTGTCTGTCTGTCTCTCCGTCTGTCTCTCTGCTCCTATCTGCCTCTCTCTGTCTCTCTGTCTGTCTGTCTGTCTGCTCCTATCTGCCTCTGTCTGTCTGTCTGTCTGTCTGTCTCTCTGCTCCTATCTGCCTCTGTCTGTCTGTCTGTCTGTCTGTCTCTCTGTCTGTCTGTCTGTCTGTCTCTCTGCTCCTATCTGCCTCTCTCTGTCTGTCTCTCTGTCTGTCTGTCTGTCTCTCTGTCTGTCTGTCTGTCTGTCTGTCTGTCTGTCTGTCTCTCTGTCTGTCTCTGTCTGTCTGTCTGTCTCTCTGTCTATCTCTCTGTCTGTCTGTCTGTCTGTCTGTCTGTCTCTCTGCTCCTATCTGCCTCTGTCTGTCTGTCTGTCTGTCTGCCTGTCTGTTACTGAACCTCTGTGTACTATAGATCTACGTGTGTGTGAGTGTGTGTGTGTGAGACAGAGAGAGACAGTTATGTTAAATGTTAGTGTTTTAGAAGAAGACGAAGTAGAACAAAGAAGATGGAAGGAGCGGAGGATTAAAGTGCAACATGTGTGTTTTCTTCTGAAATGACCAACATTTGAATGATTTAGTAAAACAGTATTTTCCACATACACCCTTTTTTTTGTCTTACATTGTAGATACACAGACATTTCCTTCTCCTCACTATATTTAGAAATGAGTGAAGCCAAAAGCACACAGACACTGGTGTCTTCAGACTTTTGGTTTGTGGCTGTTAACAGTTAGTTCTGATGGAGACACATCTTAATGCTCCAGCTGCAGATATGTTCCACAGTGTGTGACAATGTCGCTGTGCACAAAGCTAGCACCATACAACATTTTTTCCCAGTTTGGTGTGAAAGATCTTTGCCCGTCTGCACAGAGCTCTGACCTCAACCCCTTCCAACACCTTTGGGGTGAAGCGGAGCCAGACCTTATCACCAGCATCAGTGTTGGACCTCATAATGCTCTTGAGGCTGAATGAGAGCAAATCCCTGCAGCCAGATTACAACATGTGGATTACAATGCAAAGTTCAGCTCTGTGTCCACACACTTTTGACCATGAGATCGACTCGGCACCATCATCTCCCTGATAAGTCCCTCACTCCTGTGCAAAAATAAATACGTCCCTGTGGTTGTCTAAGTGCAGCCAAAAGGCCATGTGGGGCTCTTGAAGGGGTCAAAGGTTCCCAAACTGCAGTCTGGGGAACCTCGGGAGGACACTGATCACACAGTCAGTGGAGAAAGAGTCAATCAAGTGAAAAACTATTCCTCAAATTCTTCAAATGTAAACAATGACTCAACAAATCAAATGAATTAGTTCTGGATGTAAAATGCAGTTTCATGTCCAACTCGACTCACTCGACAAATAAACGACATGTCAGCATCATGTTCCCATAAATCTGCAGTCTGGAGTCGACATTAAAGTCTTATGTGACAGATGAGGCGGGTTGCATGACAGTATCTGTGTGTGTGTGTGTGTGTCTGTGTGTGTGTGTGTGTGTGTGTGTGTGTGTGTGTGTGTGTGTGTGTGTGTGTGTGTGTGTCTGTGTGTCTAGCCTCTTTAAAGTGAAGCTCGTCAGAAGCTCAGACGGGGAGGAAAAGTCTTCAAAGAAATAATTAGGACCCACCCAGCTGCTTTTAACTGAGCGTCAGCCGGCGCTCGATCTGTGCCGCTGCATGCTGGAAACACACACCAGCCGGGCTGCCAGGTGTGTGTGTCAAAAAGACAGTGAGGAAGAGAGACTAAAGGGAAACATGTCAGGGAGTGTGTGTGAGTGTGTGTGTGTGTGTGTGTGTGTGTGTGTGTGTGAGTGTGTGTGTGTGTGAGTGTGTGTGTGTGAGTGTGTGCGTTAGTGTCTGAGAGAGAAAGTTTGAGTGTGTTTTTAAAAAGGAAGTTTATCAAAAAGAGAAAAGGAGTTTGTCTTTCAAAGAGAGGAAGAGCATCAAAGAGTGTGTGTTTCAAAGAGTAAGTGTGTGTGTGTGTGTGTGTCAGAAAGAAAAAAAATAAGTGTGTGTAAGAGAGAGAGACCATCAAAATGTTCTGAACATGTGAGTCTAGAGATAAAAAGTCACAGAGTGAGAGAGGCTGAAATGTTGGTGATATTAACCACTAGATGGCAACAGAGAGGAGGGGGTGACCTGGGCTGACTGCACGCACGCACGCACAGACACACACACACACACACACACACACACAGTTTTAATGACCTCGTCACACACAGTGTCCAGCCCTGACACACACACTTCAGAGGAGCTGACGATGTGTGAGCTGCAGCTGATTTCAGTTGTGCATTAAGTTCAAAGAGAGAACGTGTAAAACGTTAGTGTGCTTGTTCGTCCTTCTTCTAAAATACATCAAATGTGTCGAAGGAAACAGAAATCATCCCATCATTTTAAATTGACAGTAAAGACTTGTTTTGCTCCTGTCTTATGATATTTATCCCCGATATACAAGAAAGGAAGGAACTGCAAAGAGTCTGTCGGGACTGAAACCCTGTTTGACGTACTGATTAAAGATCTGAATTTGCATTTGTTTAGAGTGTTTCCAAAGACACAAACACATGGATATAACATGGATATAAGATGGCTATAACATGGCTATAACATGGCTATAACATCATGGCTATAACATGGATATAACATGGCTATAACATGGATATAACATGGATATAACCATCATGGCTATAACATGGCTATAACATCATGGCTATAACATGGATATAACATGGCTATAACATGGCTATAACATGGATATAACATGGCTATAACATGGATATAACATGGATATAACATCATGGCTATAACATGGCTATAACATCATGGCTATAACATGGATATAGCATGGCTATAACATGGATATAACATGGATATAACATCATGGCTATAACATGGATATAACATGGATATAGCATGGCTATAACATGGCTATAACATCATGGCTATAACATGGATATAACATGGATATAGCATGGCTATAACATGGCTATAACATCATGGCTATAACTGGATATATAACATGGATATAACATGGATATAACATCATGGATATAACATGGATATAACATGGATATAACATCATGGCTATAACATGGATATAACATGGCTATAACATGGATATAACATCATGGATATAACATGGATATAACATGGATATAACATCATGGCTATAACATGGATATAACATGGCTATAACATGGATATAACATCATGGCTATAACATGGCTATAACATGGCTATAACATGGATATAACATCATGGATATAACATGGATATAACATGGCTATAACATGGATATAACATCATGGCTATAACATGGCTATAACATGGCTATAACATGGATATAACATCATGGATATAACATGGCTATAACATGGATATAACATCATGGATATAACATGGATATAACATGGATATAACATCATGGCTATAACATGGATATAACATGGCTATAACATGGATATAACATCATGGATATAACATGGCTATAACATGGATATAACATCATGGCTATAACATGGCTATAACATGGCTATAACATCATGGCTATAACATGGATATAACATGGATATAACATGGATATAGCATGGCTATAACATGGCTATAACATCATGGCTATAACATGGATATAACATGGATATAGCATGGCTATAACATGGCTATAACATCATGGCTATAACATGGATATAACATGGATATAGCATGGATATAGCATGGCTATAACATGGATATAACATGGATATAGCATGGCTATAACATGGATATAACATGGATATAACATGGAGCAGAAAAAGAAGGCTCATTTAAAAAATAAACGCCTGACGAACAAGGAGAGAAGTTAAAATGAGAGACAATCTGGACAAGTTTAAAAGCTTAAAAACATTTTTGTAATTTCAACTCAACAGATCATCCAAGAAGAAAATAAAATGAGGAAATACAAATGATTTTTCCACTCGACCTCAGAGCATCTGAGAAACCCCAGACACTTCAATCCAACAGTGTTTTCCTCCTGGAGAAATGATCCTGGTTGGATAATGTTTTTAGAATGACTAATGTACTCATAGATCCCCTTTCCTCAACACATACAGTCAAATGTCAAGAAGGTAAAACAAATGTCTTGTTTAGAGGAAGATGTTATTCTGCAGGAAAAGATGAAACCGTGTGAAGAGATGTTCTGTGTGTGATGGAGGAGCTGCTGCAGGTCTGAGCGATCAATGTCCTCAGATATTGTCAGATCGTACAGACGGGCTGTAGACGGGAGGTGGGACCCCCGGCGGCCCTGAGGTTAAAGCCCCCTGCAGCCGACAGGTCTGGCTCTGAGAGGCTCTGAGGGGGGAGAGGGTAGACCCAGCTGTCTGAGTCAGGCCACACCAACACTAATAGCCCATTTCCACCACAAGAACCTTTCCAGGAACGCAGGACTCTTTTTTTCTTCTCTCTAGACATTCAGGAACATCACCTGAGTTTAACCCTCAGCTGGGTCTCAACTCGTTCTGAGGGGACACCTGTGACCTGTAGGAGCAGAGGTCAGGGCTGAACCTGGACGGTCAAAGCATAGAAGTAGAATGAGAGTAGAATCAGCATACAAGGATGGTTAAAGAGGCAGAGTCTGCACAGTTCTAGATTTGAGTTAGAGGCAGGAAACATGGTCCAAGTCTGATTATATCATTCTATAATATATAGCACAATATGATAAATGTGCCAGTGAAGCACGTCGGGTGGAGCTACACAATAAAACACTAATTGTGACTTGTAATTGTTTGTGTTTTACATCCTCGTGAGGACATAAACTGCAGATATTTAGAGGTTTATGGAGCTTTTTATGAACGATTTATATACTCACTCACGACAGATGTACACCCTGGAAACAAAAGGCTGAGGGTTTGATGGCGTGTGTGTCAGGTGGTGAAGAAGTGAAGTGTTTTCCATGTTTTCAGAGGGAGGGGAAGTGTTTTGTGAGAGAACAGCAGAAGTAGTGTGGGAGGTCTGGGGTCTATCACGCTGCAAACTCCTGCTTTTTACAAGCTTCTCTCAGGGAAGTCGGGCTGCGAGTTAATCTCTCGCAGTGTATCGCTGTTGTCGGACACATATCTGCAGAAAGTCAGATTTTTAGAAAGGAATGCGAGAGGTCATGAAACTCACTCAGCACATAATCGACTTCAGCTCGAGTACGAAGGAGAAAAAACATTCAAATTGCAGTCGTGAGACTTTTCCCTCCGTGATTACAGCAGAATTCACTTCTCAGCTCCTTACCTGCTGCACGCACGCACACACACACGCACGCACACACACCACCACGCACGCACGTATTTTATTATAAATCTGTCTGTGTGATGGATATTTTATTGTCTCTGACTCCGGACAGAGCCGTGTTAACACAGGTGGTTGTGACACTTGTCTTACATCATGTCAATAGAAGGTATAATCTGCTTGTGTTATTCAGGGAGTTTGAATGGCAATGTACTTTCTTTCCTGGCAAATGTATTGAATATATACATTTTAAATAAATAAATCTAATTTAAATGTTAAACTAACAACTCTAACTAAAAAAATGATGTATTTAATGACCAACATAATAAGATTTGAATATGAAAACATAAAGATACACTGTTGTAACTTCACTTAAGGAGACACAAAAACAGACATGATGGAGCTGCGTTACCAAGGAAACAAAACATACTTTCTGGTAATTTTCCCCTGGAGTCAAAACACGGGATGAGTATTGTTCACAGAAAAATAAATCTGAGCCACCTCCTCGTGGCGGAGGTGAAACGCTGCTGACGCTTCAAATCTGCAGCGAGAGTAAAATGATGCGGCAATTATCTAATCCAGTTTGTTTACGCCTTAAACCCCGCGAGACAGAAATAAAAGCCTCAGTGAGCCGGCTGCTCCTCCACGTCTAAATCCAAACTCCACTTTTATTACGCTGCATCCAAACGGCTGCGGCTCGGTTACACTTTGATTGTTGCAGGATTGTTGTTTGATGTTTTTACCAGTTGGGTGTGTTCAGCCATGTTTGGTGGTTCCTCACATCGGAGCTGGTTCACTGGGCCGAGGCGAGAATGAGGGGAGGCGACTGACGAGGGAAGAAACCAAGTCTGGGAAAGTGTTTAAAGTCGCAAACACAAAACACAAACCAAGAGAGCAACGGAGGAAGAGGAGAGAGAAGGAAGAGAAAGACATGATGTGGCTGCATCACGTCCGCTGGCAACGCTTCACCCACAAACTGACCGTTTGTAAACGAAACACTCACCTCGTGTTGGAGTTCTTTCTCTCGTGCCTCCACGATGAACGATAATAATCCAATTTAAACGTCTCACATGCATCTTCATTAAAACATTTCTACTTAAAACACAACCTGTGCAAGCTCCAACCTGTGAAGGCAGAAGTGTTGTAAGTAGTTGTTATTCTGTTTAGTGTTTTGACTCCATTCTTTTTGTGTTTTTTTCTAAGCATATCTCCTCGATCAGGATCGACCTGAGAAGCAGAAGAGGGACTCAGATGTCTCTAAAGAAGTCCACAAAGGGACGAGGACGAGCGTCCGATCTCTCTCTCTGCCTAGTTTCTCCCCCTTGTCCTCTCGTTTCACTCTTCTCTGTGCTGCCTTCTTCGTTTATGTCATTTCTCATATTAACTCTGGATATTATCCGTATAATTAGGTCGGCACATTGTCTGACGTTTGGTTCAGGCACCTGGGGAGAGGGTGCAGGTTCCAGGATGTCGTCGTCTCATATTATATATATATAAATATTACGATACTACAGTACGCAGCGTGCCGTCTCACCTTTATTTCTTAGGTATTACTTCAACACTGTGTTTTAGCAAAAGGAAAACACACAACGTTTGTGTTGTGTTGTGTCAGAAACGTTTTTATTCTAAACAAATATTCCAAACTAAATTCCAACATGGCCGACAGTCTGTGGCGTTTGGATGCTTTTTTTCACAATTGGAAATATGGGCAAAGAAAGTAAAGTTGGAACCATTAAGTTTCTCTGGGGGACAAAGCGGGTAAAGTTCTGTGAAAGGTTCCACAGTTCCAGGAAGGAAAAGTTCCCGTGGGTAGTGACGGGTGGGAAGAGAGGCTGAGAATGGAGAGTGCTGAGAGATGGAGAGATCGGACGAGACAGATTGCGAAAGAGTTATTGAGAAAGGAAGTGGGAATGGAGATCTGAACTGAATTAGGGAAGTTAGAAAATAGAAAGAGAATTATATTTAAAAGCTTTGAAAGAGACAGAAAGAGCACAGAGAGAAGGAAGTGACCGAGAAAGATTGAGAGAGAAGGGAACAGAAAGACGGGGGACGAGTGAGAAAGATGATGGATGTATATGAAGGGGAATATGAGAAAGAGGGGGGTACATAGACATGAAGTATAATAGGGAGGGTGATACAAACAGAGCTGAGCTCAGAGGGAAATGACCTATTTGAGTAACGGAGAGAGTGAACGATATGGAGAGAGAAGAGTGTTTGCGGCTGTAACTCTGTACTGCAGTGCTCCTACATGTACACACACTGAGAGCTGCTCTGCTGTAGCACCGTTACCCAATCTGCAGCTGAGCTCGCCGCCACAGTCTTAAAGAAGAAAAGAGAAAACAATCGTTTCAAAAGGCGTCGGACTGAGTTCTGTTCATCGCTTCTGCACTTTGTCCTCAACTCTCTGAGGAGAAACGAATATGTTGAGGTTGTGTGTGTGTGTGTGTGTGTGTGTGTGTGTGTGTGTGTGTGTGTGTGTGTGTGTGTGTGTGTGTGTGTGTGTGTGTGTGTGTGTGTGTTGGCCTCTGGGCTGTGAACACCAAACTGAATTACATCCAGTATGTTTGTGATCCTCTAAACTCACCTGAGCGTGAAAGAGTTTATTACAACACATCTGCATTGTCACTTACGTTTCGAGGGAAGACAGAGTTGCATCTTTTCCAGAGGTTATGAGAACTGGAGGTCAGGAGTGGGAACACGAGAAGTGAGACGAACAGACGGGTAACAAAGCAACAGTTGATCTAGTAAAGTGTATCAGCGGTCTGAACCGTGCTGCGTGCAGAAGGTCCAAGTTTTAGTTTAGTTGGTTTGTAATAATTCTACTTTTCAAGCCGTGTGATCGTCTGACTGCTGTCGTGTTCCTGGAGGTCACCAAATACCTGGCTAAGAAAAGTGGCTGCAAAACTAATAAACAAGAGTTAATCGTTATTTCAGCTTCACCCGATGAGCTTCAGGAGGTCTAGAGAACGTCCCGTGTGTATTTCAAACTGCACACATCATTTAAAATCAACGGTGAGACACTTCACAGGTTCAGAATGTACGCTCCACTTCCACATTCAGTACCAGTGGAGGAGGAACTCTGAGGGGAACATTACTGTACCGTACTCAAGAACGTTCAATCTGGAGCAGCTGCTGTCATTCATCCACACAAGCAGAACAAAGACAGGAAAGTATTGTTCCAATAAGCACTAACGGAAGGCTTTGATTTCTTACAGTAGATTACTTTTATTACTAAATATTCCACAGATACTTCTTCCGGCTGCACACACATGACTCGTCTATAAAAGCAGACTCGGAGCAGGAGTCCGGTACCTGAACAGCTAATACAGCAGAACCTATCACAAACATTCACGTGTTCTGGACCTCGTGTCCAGTGGGAACCTCTGTAACACACACTTGGATATCTCTCCTTCTTGGCAAGGATGAGTTCATCTATTCTTATTCCGCACTAAAAGTCCAAATATTTATCATTTAAAAACACGAAAGGAAAAAAAGACATGAGACCAGCTGCAAGTTTCCCAGTCGGCAGAAGGCCTGAGGCCGAACGTGCAGACACGCTGCAGACACGCTGCAGACACGCTGCAGACACGCTGCAGACTTGTAGTGTTGCAGAGCTGCTGATCGTCCTGTGTTAAGCTGGCACAGCATCTATGGCTGAAGTCGAGAAGCTTCAAGTCTGGCAGAGAAACGTCTCAAAGCTCCTAAATGATGTGTGTGTGTGTGTGTGTGTGTGTGTGTGTGTGTGTGTGTGTGTGTGTGTGTGTGTGTGTCCAAAGTCCACAGGTTCCAGTCTGTAACAGCGAAGACGTGAGCGTTTGTGTTTCACATGTTTTACTTTAAAGCTCCTGATTACTTTCTGCACATTTGAAATGTCGTCCTAACACATGCGGCCACACGAGGACTTCGCCTGAGTACAAAGTGAACAACTGAATAAAGAATAACTCAGATTAGGTATTTGACCGTTTCAATAAATGATACTCTACTCAGAACAAACCAAACTATCTGCGGGACCAGATACGAGTACAAGTAAGAACGATATGTTACTTTCCTCTGCCACAGCACCACACCTGACCTCACGTGCAGTAACTATGTTACAGACGACACAAGTGCCTCGCAGTGTATTTCAGACGCAGCCTCCCCTTCATGGTGTTCCTGAAGATGAGCAGAAGAAGCCTCGGGTGTTAAACTGGCTCTTCTGCCCTCCTGATTGCCACCCTGCTTTTTCCAGAACACGCCCTGCTGGTTTCCACTGTGCGAAAGGTTGGACCCCGCAGCACCGGGTATGTATCCATCAGCAGCCGCGTGTCCTTGAGTGTTCCAGATTTAAAAACCTGAACTGACTGGAAGAGGTCAGAAGGGGTGGTGGTGGTGGAGGCTGTAGGATGTGGCCTTGATTTACCCGGGAAGAAACAGGGCTGCTGGACACGGCAGGCCATTTATTCTTAGCGGCGAGGCGGGGGAGGCTCTGCGAGGCCTGGTGCCACGCGAGGGGGCGAGAGGGCGGGTCTGACGTCACATCCAGAAGGGTGCGTGGGCGGAAGGGGTGGTTTGGGGCCTGAATGGGATTAGGGAGGCGCAGGGCTGTGGGTTCAACTGCTGCTGGGGCTAGACGAAGACGAGGAAGAGGAGGAGGAGGAGGAGGAGAGAGTCAGCGAAATGTCTGAGGAGAGGAGGAGGATTCGCCTTCACCACAGCTGCCCAGCGCACACACACACCCCAACACTAGTGGATGTGGTGCAGCAGCAGCAGCCCAGAGACACAGAACGTGTGTGTGTGTGTGTGTGTGTGTGTGTGTGTGTGTGTGTGTGTGTGTGTGTGTGTGTGTGTGGATCAGCTATTACTAGATGATGTAAATATGCGTCTGACAGGAAATTGCTTTGATTGTGACATATGTGGCGTTGCCGGAGCATATTTACATGTAAATATATATTAAGACTGCATATGTGAGTGTGTGTGTGTGTCGAGTTATGTGGCCTTGTATACGTTTACATGGACACTGTGTACACACGTATGCATATTTATGTGTGTGTGTGTGTGTGTGTGTGTGTGTGTGTGTGTGTGTATATGTGAGCTTATTGCACGGCTCCTGTCAGCCCTCACCAGCCTCCGGCTCCTTCTTCTTCTCTTTCACTTTTACGGACGACTTCCTGGGCACTTTCTTCTCCCCTGACTCCTTGCTGGCCTCCTTCCCTTCCTTGTCTTTGTCCTTCTCCTTCTTCTCCTTCTTCTCCTTGGAGGAGGATGATTCCTTCTTGGACTCCTTCTTCGCCTCCTCCTTCGGCTCTTTGCTTGAATCTTTCTTCGGCTCCTTCTTCTCCTTGGATGACTCCTTCTTCTCCTTTTTCGCCTCCTTGATTGGCTCTTCTGCGCCTCCCACTTCCTCTTTCACGGTGGCCTCTGACGACTCCTTTGACGCCTCCTTCTTCTCTTTATCTGAATGAGGAAAGAGAAGAAAGAGATCATTACTACACACAGCTCTGCATACGACTAAATGTCTTCTTCTTTCCTTTTCAGTGACACAATTACATCATCACATGCACAGTGTCTGTCAGTCAAACCTCCTGCTCTCCTCAATCACTATTAGTGTGTTCAAATGGATAAAAACGTACAATGGAGTTGTTCTCATTTACATATTTGAAGCATTAAACAGGGATTTGACGCTTCTGCACTGGAATGTGAAATGACTCCTTTAACACGTGTATTCTGCGTATATTGACATGCAAAGCGAGCGCTTGCAGAACAGATTATATCTTAGTTTTTAAAAAGCTCAGTTTTCAGATGTATCCACTTTAAAGAGCTTCGTTGGCTTAGTTTGATCGAAGTGCAAAACAGAGGAAATGTCATCAGATTTCGTTTTCAAAACTACCAACTACGCTGGTTGCATTTATAAAGGCATCTTTTAGTCTTCAGTTTGGTATTCCATCTACACCACAAAGTATCTTTACCAAATAAATCTCATGCAGCTGGTTTGGTGTTCTGCTAAATGATGACGGACCCGTGCAGCTTCGCTCACACTATGAGGGACAAAGCACCAAGTCATCTCCAATGAAGCAACACATGAGAGTGGCTTCACGCTGGCTCTCTGTCTGACTTGGAGTATGAAGTCTCCCAAAGACAGAGTGTACTGACAGGGCTCGTGATCAAAGTGTTAATGAGCCCCGTGTTGTTCTAACAAAGTAGGACCTCCGATGGGTCGTCACATTGTAAGTCGGTTCATCAGGAGTGAGAATGAGGATTAACTGACGTTT
The DNA here is from genome assembly GCF_900634415.1 of Cottoperca gobio. Lineage (NCBI taxonomy): Eukaryota > Metazoa > Chordata > Actinopteri > Perciformes > Bovichtidae > Cottoperca > Cottoperca gobio. Next base: position 43,690 of record NW_021166994.1, on the reverse strand, counting down.
GAACAGTCAGCTGTGTTTTGTTCTGATGCAAACACGCTGCAGCCCTCAGAGGTCTTTAGCATCGAGACAAATTGAGCGACAACAGCACCTGTTCCAGACAAAGGACCACCACTTAACTCAAGTACCCCCCCCACCACTGTCAAACACACACACACTGCAGCCCCGCCTCCTTTAGATTGGACGGGCTCTGATAAGATGATAACGGGACCGTTGTCTGCCAACAATGAGACGCACTTCTTATCTCCATGAGAACGGAGGGGGTGAAGAGACTGGAGACTACAGCCTGGTATCTTATGTGTGTGTGTGTGCGTGTATGTGTGTGTGTGTGCGTGTGCGTGTGTGTGTGTAGAGACTGTAGCTTAGGAACGGCCTCTGAAAGTGTCTGCATGTGTCTATGTGCGTGGATGTATCTGTCTTTTCATGTAGGTGGAGACGACAGACTGCTATGTAAAAGTGTGTGTGTGTGTGTGTGTGTTCACAGATTCCTGAGAGGAGCTCTAATCAGATGGCTCATCGTCTAGGGCTTACAGAGTGTGTGTGTGTGTCTGTGGCAGGCAGACGGGGGCCATAAACTACTGTATGTAACTCACTGAAAGCGGTTGGCAATTTAGTTTTTAAAATGAAGTTTAGACATGTCGCTAACCAACAGACATTTATTTAGAAAGTTTGATTTGAGTCCAAACTCACAACTGGATCAAACACAAATCCATAAAATTGCTTTTAGAGAGGATTGTAGATTGTAAAAGGAACAATTCAGTATCTCCAGTTTCTCCAGGCGGCTGCTCCACAGTGATGTCATGTCCTCATTATAATTCTACTCACACAGGAGGGACAGTGAAAACAAACATGGAGGATGATTATACATCAACTGATATGTTCATGTTACATTTGAGGTGTGCAGCTATTTCAGGTTTTCACAGTTTAGCAGACGGTAAGTGAGGAGGCTCGTTAAATCAATTCTGTTTTTCCGCCGACAGGCACTTGTCTGCCCCCCCCCCCCCCCACACACACACACACACACACCCAAATAACTCCAAATAACCACACGACCTCAAAACTGTAACAGTAAATGCAGGCAGAAGTTAATACAAGAATAACGTTCATACAAACACAAACAAACACACACACACACACACACGTTCGTGCTGCGACACAATACATGTGTCTCATTCAGAACGAGTGAGAACACAGACGACAGCACATTGTGTAAAAAAAGGGAACATTTACACATCATTTTCCCTTTTCTCACAACTGTTTTTTACACAACGTGCGGTCGTGCAAACCCTCTTTCAGTGGTCTCAGAACTTTAAGAGTCAGACATGAGAGACTTGGGACTGAGGGAGTGTCGTATCGAAGCAGTAAAAGAAAAACGACGTTCCACAGAGAAAGTGTGGGGATATAAAAGTGGAGATATGTCCATGTCTGTGTGTGTTTGGGTGTTTGAATCAGAGCTCTGTGTGTGTGTCACTGACCATGTCATTGAGTGTGTGTGTTAATCCTGCAGCGACAGTCTGATCCAGACACACACACACACACACACACAAGCCCCTCTCTGCACATCACTCCTCAGCAGCTGAGCCAACAGATACCAGGAGACTGTGTGTGTGTGTGTGTGTGTGTGTGTGTGTGTGTGTGTGTGTGTGTGTATGTGTGTAATTAAAAATATACTTTATCTTTGTACAGCAGGAGTTACAATCCCAGAGGATACGAACTCTCTGGTCCTACGAGCAGAAAGGTTACACGCTGAAGCTCTTTATGATATAGACGTGAAACCTTTAGGAAGATGTTGTAACTAAATCCAGAGTTTTGGACCGATTCATTTCTATCTTCGCTTCACTCGAGTGTCCCATCAGTGACGGAGCGTTAAAGACTGATATGTGAGGTTGTTATGATACATGTATGCAGATATATGTTTTGTTTATTTGATCATGAATACACAAGTCTTCTAAAGTCATTGACGGTACAGTCTAACCTTTAAGTCCATTCACTGCATCACATGGTGCTCATCAGCCGCTGTACGTTGACATTCGGATCAACGTGTCAGTGCTCCGGTCCACAAACCGCAGCGTGTACTAGTGTTGTGTTTCTCAATGACCTCAAACATATATTTGGAGTTTCCTTCCGGTTTCTTATTTTCTTTTCGGCCAAGTTTACGTTTTGTTACGTTAATTCAAATAAATGTCACAAAGAAAATATAGTAATTGCTGTTTAGCTTCTTGTGGTGCTGAAGGGACAGCTCCTGTAAAGTGGACTTCACATGCTGCTTTTAATTTGGTGCGATATTCGTAGTGGTTTCATTGTTCCAGTAATTCATCTATTTTATTCTAGATGTTGATCACTTCTGCCTGTCTGTCTCTCTCTTCTGCCTGTCTGTCACTCTCTTCTGCCTGTCTGTCCTCTCTTCTGCCTGTCTGTCTCTCTCTTCTGCCTGTCTGTCTCTCTCTTCTGCCTGTCTGTCTCTCTCTTCTGCCTGTCTGTCTCTCTCTTCTGCCTGTCTGTCTCGCTCTTCTGCCTGTCTGTCTCTCTCTTCTGCCTGTCTGTCTCTCTCTTCTGCCTGTCTGTCACTCTCTTCTGCCTGTCTGTCTCTCTCTTCTGCCTGTCTGTCTCTCTCTTCTGCCTGTCTGTCTCTCTCTTCTGCCTGTCTGTCACTCTCTTCTGCCTGTCTGTCTCTCTCTTCTGCCTGTCTGTCACTCTCTTCTGCCTGTCTGTCTCTCTCTTTTGCCTGTCTGTCTCTCTCTTCTGCCTGGTTGTCTCTCTCTCTTCTGTCTGTCTGTCTCTCTCTTCTGGTTGTCTGTCTCTTTTGATTGTCTGTCTCTCTCTTCTATCTGTCTGTCTTCATTGTAATTGGTCCATATTGAACATGTGCTTCGTCAGGTTTCTTTATCTGTTATTGTCACTGAGTGGAAGTTCTTACTAAGAGGTTGATATAAAGGTAGTCAACACCATATTCTCGCTCCCAGAGAAGCGACCGCCGCCTCCTATATTTTCTTTTTTTACTCTCAGCAGGAAATAAAAGAGTGTGCGATAACCGGGTCCTCGGGGGAGCATTAGCAAGGGGTCAATAAACATTGACGTTGTAAGACAAGATGGCAGCTTCCCTCCTGTATGGAAATCCAGCGGGGTCAGGTCACATCTCGTCAGTCCGCTACTTCAACAAACTAACAAAGTGGAGGATCTGTAGACTAAACAGAGCAGAGGCCGGTGCTCCACGCTGCTCTGAGCGGCACAGAATGAAGTGACATGAAACCCTTTTTAAAAGGGATGTGAGCTACCTGGAAGCGTGTGGTGGGTTTCCTCAGGATTACCACAGTCTGCAGCCATTTTAATCCCACAGCCACGTCTGGATGGGATCAGTCTGACAGGAAAACATGGGCAATGTAGTTCCTTACGTTACACATCGTTGACTTCGGTGAACGATCCTCAAGGGAATAAATCTATTATAATATTACTCCCCCAAATTACTGAGGAGGTGTTTCATTTTCAGGAACATGCTTTTGAGCGCAGAAAGAAAAATCAAATGACTCTGCTGATGCAGCGGCTGCCTGCCTAATGTCATGATGGCTCCTGTGGTTTGTTAGCTGGTTCTGTGAAAATGAGGTATTGGGTGTACGTCTCCTCGAGCCTTGGTTTGGGTTCCCATGTTTCCATATTCATTTCAGAGCATTTCAATTTAAACAGAGATCGTTTATTAGTCCATTGTGGACTCTTCACCTCAACTCTATGATTATGTTCTTGTCATGGAATCGGTTTGTGTGTATATATAGTACTCAGGTTTGGGTTTGTGGTTGCCAGTTCAAATCCCCTGTTCAACTGCGGATGGGAAATGTGAGTGAGCTACGCTCAGTGAACACTCAGCTGCTGCGGGAAAGAAAGCTGTGGTTGTACTGGGGAGCTCCCAGTGTGAATGTGAGGGTGGAAAACAGCGCTGTGCATGAAAACATATTTCATGTTTTCTGCCAAAATATCCAATCGTGCAATACAATATCCACTTGTAGTGACTAAAGCATTTTTAAACGTCTTCAGGAACTTACAGCACTTGGTTAAAGTTAGGAACAGTGGCCTGGTGTAATACAGAAAACACCCGCAGTGACGTGAATCATGAGTGGGGTTTAAAACATTTAACTGGAACCATGTTGGGAATCGCAAACTAACACTAATTCATACTTAATATGTCGTCAAGTTGAGTGTGTCGCGTGTCTAGATGTTTACTATATTAGCAAGAACGTTTTAGCATAAGACGTGAGTTTACTGGACATACGCTGCCCCACAATGCATTGCCTCTCTTATACGCTCCTTTTTGTTTAGGCATTAGTTGTATTTATTGGGTTTTTCCAATCTGGATATATGTAGACGCAGCTACTGTTGTATATAGCGTACGGTGCATCATTCATGTGCTTATTACTTGATTCCTTGTATATGATGAGCTGCAGAAATCTTTCTCACTGCTTTCAACTTATCAAGGCTCTTCATCTTTCACTGGAGTTTAGAGGGCAACACTTGTTTGTTCCTTGTGGGTCAAAAACAAAAACCACAGCAACAAAAGTCAGTGTGTGGATTAGATCGGGAGAGCGATGCTATCTGCGCTGCGTTCAAAGCCCACACGTTCCGCCTGGATTCGCATGTTAGCAGCAGATATCGGCACTGCATTCATCTGCAGGCGGCCGTAGTCAAAATAGAGGCGGCCGCACAGATCTCCCGCATCCCAACCAATCAGCATGCAGGAGAATCTACTCTGCAGAGAGTGTGTGTGTGAGAGAGAGAAACAGAATCTGCCAAGGACTGACTGATTGGATCTGTGGTCTAGTGTGTTTCTTTGAGTGTGTATGCTGAGATCATATGTGCCTCCCTGTGTGAGCGCGTTCATGCGGTCCAGACAAGGCGGTCGGACAGGACACAACAGTATTATGTGAAAGCTAAAAACAAAGCTGTGTGGTCGACAGCGTGGGAAATGACAGTGTGTGTGACCGAGAGAGGAGCACACACATACACAAACACACAACAAATTCAGCTTATGCCAATGAAATCAGTCAATGGATTCACTTGCACGTGCGAAGTCAAGGCGCCATTTTTGCATCACGTTCAACTTTGTGGAACTTTGAACCGCATATTTGTGCTGTTGACCAATCGCAAGATGTCTTGACCAAGTGGCAACCTCAGGTTCTGAAAAGTGAAGTCAATACTGACGTGCCCTAAACCTGCATTATCTCTAATGGCCAACAGGGGGCAACTCCACTGGTTACAAGTCAGATTGTGCAGAAGTCTATGAGAAAATGTTCCCACTTCACACTTAATATCTGACCTCAGTAAACATTTTCCTGAACAGTTTATGTCTCAATCATTGGTTTCAAGTCTTCTTCAGCTTGATGTTCATTTAGTAAATGATGTCCCATTAGAGTAAGATAGACGATAAAGCAGGGTATGCTGTAGGGTGTGTTGACCTTGTGATTGACAGGTCGCTACCACTGTGTTGTCCAGCCTGGGTGCTCTCCGTGTTTTCTTCTAAGAACTTTAACCCTTTCACTGCGTGTGTTTTCAGTTCGTGAAAGTTAATTGTAACTTTTTGGTCGCCTTAAAATGTCCCGTTCAGATGCTCCACCCTCTTGTGTCCCTTCTGGTTCCAAAAACCAAGATGGCGACTACCAGAATGCCAAACTGTAAGGCTTCAAAACCGTAGTCCATAATCCAATGGATGGCGTCATGGTGGCTACGTCCACTTCCTATATACAGTCTATGGTCTTGACCTTTAATGAGTTGGAGAGCTCGCCAACTAGCCCTGTGAGCAGAGACAGCATGTCTCCATGCTCTACACTAAATGTTTCACAAAGATAGATTCATCTTGTGGTGAGAGCAGGCCTTTACAGAACTTCTCTACTGGAGAGACCACTATTACTTTTCCACCCGCATGGGAATGAAGAAAAAAGTTCACAACCTTGATGGCTGCTGGACGGCATTCTGGGAAATGTACAAAACAACAAAACAACTATACGACGGAGGAAAAAGTAGCTTCAACTAAATTAATGAGAAAAAACAAGAAATCATCAAAACATTTAAACAATTAAAAATATCTAATGATGGAAAAGGGAGTGTGTGTGTGTGTGTGTGTGTGTGTGTGTGTTTGTGTGTGTGTTTGTGTGCGCGTGTGTGTGTGACAGAGAAAGAGAGAGAGGGAGAAGGAGGGAAAGAGGGAGCTTGACAGTGGCTGGACAGGCAGTGTTTAATACTATTCTTGGTGTGGAATGTGCTGTTGAAGCACAACAGGCCTGTCCATCGCTCTGTGTGTGTGTGTGTGTGTGTGTGTGTGTGTGTGTGTGTGTGTGTGTGTGTGTGCACTGACAACTCAGCTAAGATTGAGCCTTGTGCTACACCACCCATGGAGCACTACACACACACACACATACACAAAAACGTCTTTGTAGGGAAAACAGATATTTATGTGCAAATGGGCACGTACACACACACACACACACACACACACACACACGCACACACGCACACACACACACACACACACACACACACACACACACACATTAGGTTATTATTGCAGTCTGCGTCTCAATGTTGATGGGGAAAATCCTCGCCAACATTTCTCAGAGAAGACAATAGAGGGGTTGGTTTGGAACTTTACTGAATGTGAATCCAGGACAGAATACTGTCCACATGTAAAACCAGAAGCCTTTTTATTTAAACTAATTAGGTTTAGTGTTCTACAATCAAAGAGTCAGCGTTTTAACCACATTCTGTTGGCTGAGAGGGAAGAAATGCTTCAGTTTGGAGTTTGCGTCTTTCTGTTACTGCAGCCAACAATGCCACAAGCACACCATCACAGGCAGTGATTGGACAGGTGTGTGGAGGTGTGATAGTAGGCAGGGTTTCTCAAGGACAGGACAAGGACAGGACAAGGAGAGGAGAGGACAAGGAGAGGAGAGAACAAGGAGAGGAGAAGGACAAGGACAGGACAAGGAGAGAAGAGGAGAGGACAAGGAGAGGAGAGGACAAGGAGAGGAGAAGGACAAGGACAGGACAAGGAGAGAAGAGGAGAGGACAGGAGAGGAGAGGACAAGGAGGACAAGGAGAGGAGAGGACAAGGAGAGGACAAGGAGAGGGAGAGGGACAAGGACAGGACAAGGACAGGACAAGGAGAGAAGAGGAGAGGACAAGGAGAGGAGAGGACAAGGAGAGGACAAGGAGAGGAGAGGGACAAGGATAGGACAAGGACAGGACAAGGAGAGAAGAGGAGAGGACAAGGAGAGGAGAGGACAAGGAGAGGACAAGGAGAGGAGAGGGACAAGGACAGGACAAGGAGAGAAGAGGACAAGGAGAGGAGAGGACAAGGAGAGGAGAGGAGAGGACAAGGAGAGGAGAGGACAAGGACAAGGACAGGACAAGGAGAGGAGAGGACAAGGAGGGAGAGGACAAGGAAGAGGACAAGGAGAGAAGAGGGAAAGGAGAGGACAAGGAGAGGAGAGGAAAAGGAGAGGAGAGGACAAGGAGAGGACAAGGAGAGGAGAGGACAGGAGACGAGAGGAGGAGGACAAGGAGGAGAAGAGAGAGGAGAGGACAAGGAGAGGAGAGGAAAGGAGAGGACAAGGAGAGGACAAGGAGAAGAGAGGACAAGGAGGCGAGAGGAAGAGAGGACAAGGAGAGGAGAGGACAAGGAGAGGACAGGGAGAGGAGAGGAAACGGAGAGGAGAGGACAAGGAGAGGACAAGGAGAGGAGAGAACAAGGAGACGAGAGGAAAGGACAAGGAGAGGAGAGGACAAGGAGAGGACAGGGAGATGACAAGGAGAAGGACAAGGACAGGGCAAGGAGAGAAGAGGACAAGGAGAGAAGAGCAGAGGACAGGAGAGGAGAAGGACAAGGACAGGAGAGGACAAGGAGAGGAGAGGACAAGGAGAGGAGAGGACAAGGAGAGGACAAGGACAGGACAAGGAGAGGAGAGGACAAGGAGGAGGACAAGGAGAGGAGGAGGACAAGAACAGGACAAGGACAGGACAAGGAGAGAAGAGGAGAGGACAAGGAGAGGAGAGGACAAGGAGAGGACAAGGAGAGGAGAGTACAAGGAGAGGACAAGGAGAGGAGAGGGACAAGGACAGGACAAGGACAAGGACAAGGACAGGACAAGGACAGGACAAGGAGAGAAGAGGAGAGGACAAGGAGAGGAGAGGACAAGGAGAGGACAAGGAGAGGAGAGGGACAAGGACAGGACAAGGACAGGACAGGAGGAGAAGAGGACAAGGAGAGGAGAGGACAAGGAGAGGAGAGGAGAGGACAAGGAGAGGAGAAGGACAAGGACAGGACAAGGAGAGGAGGAGGACAAGGAGAGAGGAGGAGGACAAGGAGAGGACAAGGAGAGAAGAGGAAAGGAGAGGACAAGGAAAGGAGAGGAAAAGGAGAGGAGAGGACAAGGAGAGGAGAGGACAAGGAGACGAGAGGAGAGGACAAGGAGAGGACAAGGAGAGAAGAGGAGAGGAGAGGAGAGGACAAGGAGAGGAGAGGAGAGGAAAAGGAGAGGACAAGGAGAGGACAAGGAGAAGAGAGGACAAGGAGGCGAGAGGAGAGGACAAGGAGAGGAGAGGACAAGGAGAGGACAGGGAGAGGAGAGGAAACAGAGAGGGAGAGGACAAGGAGAGGACAAGGAGAGGAGAGGACAAGGAGACGAGAGGAAAGGACAAGGAGAGGAGAGGACAAGGAGAGGACAGGGAGATGACAAGGAGAAGGACAAGGACAGGGCAAGGAGGAAGAAGAGGACAAGGAGAGAAGAGCAGAGGACAAGGAGAGGAGAAGGACAAGGACAGGAGAGGACAAGGAGAGGACCAAGGACCAGGACAAGGAGAGGAGAGGACAAGGAGAGGACAAGGAGAGGAGAGCCGTGTGGGGAAGAAGGGGAGGAGAGATGGATGGACAGAGAGAGAGGGAGAGGAACAGGAAAGGCCAGATGACGCAAACACTCTGAAAGCCATCCACTGTCACCTCTGAGTGTGTGTGTGTGTGTGTGTGTGTGTGTGTGTGTGTGTGTGTGTGTGTGTTTGATAGGCGGCGTGTTCATAAAATGATTTGGGGCATTTTCCAATTTTAATCCCTGCAGTGTTGAGGGTGTGTTCGTGGGACAAGGTGGAGAAAGTGAGGGACGAATATGAAAAGAAAGCAACAGGGAGTGGAGAGAGGGAGGAGGAGGAGGAGGAGGAGGAGGAGGAGGAGGAGGAGAGATGAGAGATGAGAGATGGAAGAGGAAGAGGTGAAGCAAGAAGAGGACGGTGGAAGAAGAAAGAAAGGTGAAATTAAACTTGTGTGTTTATTAAATTCTTGTAAAGACGCCAAAGTTTCTGAAGATACAAAATATATCTGGGTTAATTTTGGAGAATGGTATAAAAAACACAATATAATATTTAATATAATATTTAATATAATATTTAATATAATTTATCAGACTCTCTTAAATTAATGTGAATCAACAGTGTTTTAGTTAAAGACACACACACACACACACACACACACACACACACACACACACACACACACACACACACACACACACATTGCCTTGCACATGTTAAACTTGGCTCACTTGCAGTGTGTGTGTGTGTGTGTGTGTGAGTGTGTGTGTGTGTGTGAGCATCAACCTTTAGGAAATATTGATGTGAAAAAAAGCAAGTGAAGGAAAACTAAAGGAGAGGAACATTTCAGAGAAAGATCAACGGATGGAAAACAGGAGGAAGAGAAACGGAGGACGGAATAAAAGAGGAAGTGAGTGAAAACAGATAAAGAGAAGAAGAAATGCACCAGAGCTAAAGAACGCTGCTGCGCTGGAGCACACAGGGATGATGCTGCGGGACGACAAGTTTACGTTGTGTAAAAAGAGCTCAGAGTTGGTGAGGTGAGGTGAAGTGGGAGGGATGGAGGAGGAGGAGGAAGAGAGAGAGAGAGAGAGAGAGAGAGAGAGAGAGAGAGAGAGAGAGAGAGAGAGAGAGAGAGAGAGAGAGAGAGAGGAGATGGATAAGCAACCCGCTCCTGAAGCCAGTGATTCATCAGCAGCTCCTCACAGTGAAGCCCAGCTGAGACCAATCACCTCAAGCTCTCAGCACACAGTGTGCACGTGAATACAGTGTGTGTTTATAATATAATTAATACAACGATATTTAATAGTGGTGCAGACGTGTATATGAGAGAAGTTCAATGAGTCCAAGTCAGTCGATGACGAAAGGAGGGAACGCACAATCAGCTGAGGCTCTGATGCTGAGGTTCTGATGCTGAGGTTCTGATGCTGAGGTTCTGATGCTGAGGTTCTGATGATGAGGTTCTGATGATGAGGCTCTGATGATGAGGTTCTGATGATGAGGCTCTGATGCTGAGGTTCTGATGATGAGGCTCTGATGATGAGGTTCTGATGCTGAGGTTCTGATGCTGAGGTTCTGATGCTGAGGCTCTGATGATGAGGCTCTGATGATGAGGTTCTGATGCTGAGGTTCTGATGCTGAGGTTCTGATGCTGAGGCTCTGATGCTGAGGTTCTGATGATGAGGCTCTGATGATGAGGTTCTGATGCTGAGGTTCTGATGCTGAGGTTCTGATGCTGAGGTTCTGATGATGAGGCTCTGATGCTGAGGTTCTGATGATGAGGTTCTGATGCTGAGGCTCTGATGATGAGGTTCTGATGATGAGGCTCTGATGATGAGGTTCTAATGATGAAGCTCTGATGGTGAGGCTCTGATGATGAGGTTCTGATGATGAGGCTCTGATGATGAGGTTCTGATGATGAGGCTCTGATGCTGAGGTTCTGATGATGAGGTTCTGATGCTGAGGCTCTGATGATGAGGTTCTGATGCTGAGGCTCTGATGATGAGGTTCTGGTGATGAGGTTCTGATGCTGAGGCTCTGATGATGAGGTTCTGATGCTGAGGCTCTGATGCTGAGGCTCTGATGATGAGGTTCTGATGCTGAGGCTCTGATGATGAGGCTCTGATGATGAGGTTCTGGTGATGAGGCTCTGATGATGAGGTTCTGATGATGAGGCTCTGATGATGAGGCTCTGATGATGAGGCTCTGATGCTGAGGTTCTGATGATGAGGCTCTGATGATGAGGCTCTGATGCTGAGGCTCTGATGATGAGGCTCTGATGCTGAGGTTCTGATGCTGAGGCTCTGATGATGAGGCTCTGATGATGAGGTTCTGATGCTGAGGCTCTGATGA
>NW_021166994.1:27500-30000 GCF_900634415.1 Cottoperca gobio | reverse complement strand
TATATTCATCATGTGTTGTGTTGATTTCATTTCATTTATTTGTATAATTATCAGCACTTCATGTTGGAGGAGTCTGAGCGGTAAAATAACGTCGGGCCACATTATTATTACACATTAAATTACAAGTCCAGCAGTAAAAACGAGCCGTGCATCTCTCTTTTATCTCTTCCTCCATCTCTCTATCTCTTTCATGATGAGCCGCTCTGTGTGTGTGTGTGTGTGTGTGTGTGTGTGTGTGTGTGTGTGTGTGTGAGTGTGTGTGTGAGTGGGGGGTTAAACCATGTTCTCATAGGGAGGTCATGTCTGGGTCAATCTCTCTGGCTCCAGCACTTCCCTGCTTAACCCCTTCATATCCCCCTCTGTCTCTCTCCAACACACACACACACACACACACACACACCTTCGGCTACTGTCTGTCGCCACCAAATGTGTGAGAGTGTGTGTATGTGTGTGTGTGTGTATGTGTGTGTGTGTGTGTGTGTGTGCTTATTATATAAAAAAGTTGTATTAATCACCCTGCGATGTATTTAGTCACACCTTAATGTTCCTCTGATTGTCCCGCTGAGACATGAACCACACATGTCGTCTTAAATGAATAATAATTACAGGTTCACATTTGATTTACAGCGCTACACTTTCAACACTGTTTCACTCTCACTCACACTTTTATTGCTAATACATGATTATGCATGTTAATTAGCAAACAAATATTTTGTTATGAATGCCAAACACACCCTCACACACACTCCTGTGTTAACAAAGTGTTAGCATGCATGCTCCCTGCAGACATTCCAGCGGTTGCAGCAGATTGGCTTTGAGTGATGGAGTCAGTCAGTACTGGTCCCACTGGGATGTTCCCAGTTAATTACTGTCTGTCGCCACACACATAACAGGCATTGTGGGCTTTGATGTGAACATCCAACAGTGACAGGGTACTCAAGGGGATATGTACAAGTGTGTCAGTGTGTGTGTGTCTGCATTCCACCAGGATACTTGCATGCTTTGAAAACTGCATCCGAAAAATACAGAAATACAATATAATTTAAAGATGTGTGTGTGTGTGTGTGTGTGTGTGTGTGTGTGTGTGTGTGTGTGTGTGTGGTTGACCCATAAAAAGAATACTGTGCAGGAATGCTCAGTTTGGTGATTTGACAAAGAACCGCACATATAATTATACCTCAGCTATCTTAACCTCAGTGATTCCAAACATTTGTCTGAGCCACTTCCAGAGCAGCGTGAAGCAACATGGAATGTGTGAAATGAAACAACTCACTCTGGTGTGTTGGGAACATCTTTGTTGTGTTTCCAGGACTGAAGGGCCATTTATCTACGTATGGTGGAGACATAGAAACACTGCTGTGTTGTTGTGTGTTTGGTGTGGAGGTTTTATATAAATCTCCAAAGAGCTTTGTTCAGAATGTCTTAATCCTGAAGGCCCTGGAGAAACAGTGCACGTCCATGCACACACCTTCACCTCCAACACACACTGTGGTATGGATGAGGGAAGTGCAGGAGCTGCAGGTCTTATAAACATCAGCACTTCATATTACAGAGAGTCTACTGCCATGCTGGCAGCTCTTTAAGGATGCACGTAGGAACAGTGATGCTTTCAGATAAATGTTAACGTAAGTAAGGTAACATGTTACATGTTACATGTAACATGTAACATGTAACACGCTCACAGGGAAAATGTTTCTCAGTTTCAACTTAAACTCCTTAAAGTTAGATTGTATTGCATCCAGAAACCCTCACGATGGAACTACAATGTAATGTTCTTCTCCACTGAGACACCTGAAGTAAAGCAGCGCTGCACCTGTCACTGATGGAGCAACATGATGAAGATTGAAGTCTCGATGTACACTGTTAACTGCAGAGCAGCAGCAGAGCAGCAGCAAAGCAGCAGCAGCAAAGCAGCAGCAGCAAAGCAGCAGCAGCAAAGCAGCAGCAGCGCAGCAGTGCAGCAGCAGAGCAGCAGCGCAGCAGCACACACATGCAGCAGCAGCGCAGCAGCGCAGCAGCAGAGCAGCAGCGCAGCAGCACACACATGCAGCAGCAGAGCAGCAGCGCAGCAGCACACACATGCAGCAGCAGAGCAGCAGCAGAGCAGCAGCAGCGCAGCAGAGCAGCAGCACACACATGCAGCAGCAGAGCAGCAGCGCATCAGCACACACATGCAGCAGCAGAGCAGCAGCACACACATGCAGCAGCAGAGCAGCAGCGCAGCAGCACACACATGCAGCAGCAGAGCAGCAGCGCAGCAGCACACACATGCAGCAGCAGAGCAGCAGCAGAGCAGCAGCAGAGCAGCAGCGCAGCAGCACACACATGCAGCAGCAGAGCAGCAGCAGAGCAGCAGCGCAGCAGCACACACATGCAGCAGCAGAGCAGCAGCGCAGCAGCACACACATGCAGCAGCAGAGCAGCAGCGCAGCAGCACACACATGCAGCAGCAGAGCAGCAGCAGAGCAGCAGCAGAGCAGCAGCAGCGCAGCAGCAGCAG
>NW_021166994.1:20000-22500 GCF_900634415.1 Cottoperca gobio | reverse complement strand
AGTCCCGTACTTACATCTAACATGAGAATGCAGGACGCAGTGTGGACGGTGATCAGGACACAGGATGAAGCTGCACAGTGTGGTAACCATTAACATTTTAATACAAAACTAAGACGCACTCGTGCTGGAGTGGGGATCAATAAATAATGAAACTAGTTTCCTGTTTCCCACTTAGTGCACTTTTTGTTCACCTTCGATCAAAATGAAGAGCAGATAGATCATCCTGTCCTGAGTCGTGCACTACAGAGCGTGGAGGTGAGCGAGAGGAACAGGGGAAGGAGCACAGAGAGAGTCCAGTAGCAGCTCCAGCCCCACATGTGGTATCTATTGGGTTTTGCACGGGACGAGGAGAGAGGGGCCTACACTTCCCAGGCCGCCCGTGGAAAAGTATACTCTACAATTCATTGCTTCCTTCTCGCCAAATTAAAGGTCCCTTGTTAAAAAGAAAATGGGGGAAGGGGTGTAGGGAGACGGGATTCAAGGGGAAAGGGGCAACAAAGGGGGGCTTTTATTAAAGAGCCAAACTGCCCCTGTTCACCCCCAGAGAGGCAAAGCTCATCTTTGTAAGACGATGAGAGCAGAGCATCTTGTGATGTATGCTTTCAGTTATTGAGCAGTGTTTAGTGATTTCCTTCTCTACCTTTTTATTTGTAATTACACGTTGTTCTAAAATGTAGAATCCCCGTTTCCTGTAGTTCCTGAACCTTAACCTTCTGTAAAATGCTGTAAGCGTGTAGATCTGACGACACGTGTTACTATTCCACAACAGACCGTTGTTATATGTTGTGCTCTGACTGAAGAGAAGCATCACTTTGAATAGAACAGCTGCAGTAAAGGACTAAAGAAGGAGCGTGCGTTTGGTCTCCAGTCACTGAACATTAACAAAGTCGTGTAAAAACTGCAGAATATTTATTTTACCAACAGTAAAGTACCAACAGTGCGTCCCGTTCTGAGGTCGCTTCCAGTGAACGGAAAGTCTAATTAATTCCAGCTAAAGCAGTTAGAAGATTTTGAAACGACCTTCATGTTGCAGCAGCTGAACCACCACGAAGCATCTGAACCACACACCACAGGTGAATCTGTGAGTCTCAACACTGCACAACCATTAGCTTCATAGTGTGTGTGTGTGTGTGTGTGTGTGTGTGTGTGTGTGTGTGTGTGTGTGTGTGTGTGTGTGTGTGTGTATTCAGAGTGTGTGTATTAACGCTCAGTTTGCAGGATGTTAATGAATCAGTTAGTCTTGTGTGAGGTTAAAGGGCAACAATATTTGAACATAATCACCAGATATGATCATGTATGAATATGTTGCATGTAACACATGTATGTTAATGTAATACTTATTACATGTAATGTTAAACACTAGTGTCCATAATGCTGAATACATGTTGGTCATTGAAATGTGTTCCTGCTGCTTGGTCACTTTACTGAAAGTCTCCATAGATATGTAAAGTGATTGTGTGTCGTCATGTTCACGTATGTTTGGGTGCAATACATTTCTTTTATGAACAGTTTTCGGAGTGCAAGGTTCCACAGAGTTATTCTGAGAGTCACACATGTCACAGGGTGTTGAAACATCAACATGGTGTCCAGACCGTGTACAGCTGAGCTGACCCATGAGATGTATGAACTGGTAGCTGCCATACACTACATTAGATCAACGCTTATATCCCGTAACATAGCTGCCGTGGCCTTAATGTGAAAAGCAGCAGGGGGTGTGAAGGTTGGTTCCTCCCCGCTGGAAGCTGCACTTCCACACGGGCCTCCCAGAGGAAGAGTGTTCCTGCTGGAAGCTTCCCTCAGGAGCCGGGGCTGAATGGACACTACCGCAAAAACACTGCCTCCTTACCACATGTTACATGACCTGAGGGGAAACACACACACACACACACACACACACACACACACACACACACACACACACACACACACACACACACACACACACACACACACACACACACACACACACACACACACAAACACACTCACACACACACACATCTGGGTTTCCACCTCCACAGAGTGTCTGGTTCGTTGATGGTTATCGTAGCCAGAATAGTTCCTGCCTCTCCCTCCTCTGCCGCTCTACACCAGCCTTCCCTGAATGTCCTCCGTCTCTCGTTGCCATCACTTACAGCACATCTCAACATTAATGACATTGCTTCCATGAAACTCCGTGTTGTGTCACTCGGGCTTATTAATGTGTTGATGTATGTTTCCCACAGTAGTATCACAGTTCACATGTTTCCTCCTTGTCCTTAAGTTCAACTCAAGAACTCCTCGCTGATGCACCATCTGTTGTAAAACAAACAGTCGTACTAAGAGACGTGAGGAGGAGTGAGTTTACATAAATATGCTGGATATCATGCGTTCAATGAGAGTCAATGACAGTCTTTATAGTCTAAAGGACAACACACTCTATGGGTGTGTGACAGTGTGTGAGTCTGACGCTCCTCAGATCGGCACATACCCACACACTACCTTCTGTACCTTGACTTCT
>NW_021166994.1:10000-15000 GCF_900634415.1 Cottoperca gobio | reverse complement strand
CACAAAGGACATGACTGATGGCTGAAGGCTAATAGCTAACGGTAAATGTGCTGTTGACTGTTGACTCTGATATGCATGAGGTGCAGGTGAATAACAAGACCTGGGTCAACGCTAGAGGATGATTACTGTTAGCATGAAGCTGTGATGTCGCTCAATGAGACTGCTGACTGCAGACTGACCCTGGATCTGAGGATTCCTCTTCTCTGACTCAGGAGAGAGTTAGCCATCTGTTTTTATGTACCTGTATGTGTGTGTGTGTGTGTGTGTGTGTGTGTGTGTGTGTGTGTGTGTGTGTGTGTGATATGCTCTGGATGGTGTCTGTGATCCCAGGTGGGCTGCAGGGGAGGAGCAGAACAACAAAAAGAGATGCAGCGCCAGGAAAGAGGAGAAGGAAGACACTCTCTCTTTCATCTCTCTTTCATCCCTCCTTTTCAAGCCGAGGCGAGAGAGTGCGCTCCACTCATCCCTCTCTCTCTCTGTGTGTCCCACTCTCAGACGCCTTTTGATGCCTTTCAAGTCGACCAAATGTGCTTTCCGGCTGCCATGCACTCTAACAGAAAGGTCTGTGTGTGTGTGTGTGTGTGTGTGAGTGTGGGGCTTGGCATGGCGCCTAATTACTTGAAAGTCACAGACAGGTAGGCGGAAGGTGTTTGTGTGTGTGTGTCTTTGTCTGAAAAATAAGAGCTTTGAACTGATTTGTTCACAAGCACCTTGTTCTCTGGTTTTACAGGAGTGTTGAGCTGCCCCTGCACACCCCGAGGACAGAAACCCTGCACTGTACGTCCAGATTCAAACACCACCAACGCAGCAGCGCCACTACCGGGGGGAGCGGCATGGATCACATATTCCCACCAGAACCTTAAACAGCACGCCTCCACCTGTGCAGCTGCTGTTAGGAAGCAGCTCGGGGTTTAATGTATTTCCACATGAATAACATTATCACACCCGACAGGCTGGTGGAGGAGGCAGCCATGTGATCACTCAACAACCTGCAGGGAACGAGAGCTTTGTACGTGAGCAAACTGAAGTATGTGATGTGCTACTGAGTCAAGCTGCTAAACTGGAAGCTTCCAGCTGAAGAGTCCTTAAACAATACCCACAAGCCCCGGGGGAGAGGAGACTATCACCACAGGGTTTAATAAACACCACTTTACACACTGCTACTGTTTGGTGTCTTCTCTGTGTGTGTCTGAGGAGGTGTGGTGGTTACAGGACAAGTCTGGACATGATCATCACCAAATCACTTCCCCGTTCCCTTCACCACCCCCCCCCCCCACACTCTCCTTTTAAAAGCAAACCACAGTCTTGCTCTGGAGGGTTCCATGACAAACAATACTAATTAGGGATCATTTTTCCTTTTGCTTTTCTCTATCATGTCTGGAGGAACTGAAAGATGAGAGTGAGAGTAATGTACGCATGTGCGTGTGTGTGTGCGTGTGCGTGTGCGTGTGCGTGTGTGTGTGTGTGTGTGTGTGTGTGTGTAAGAAAGAGAGGGACACAGAAGTTAAACACTATTAAATCGTTCAATAGATGCATAAGAAACAACTATAACAAATTAAAGCTTGGGAAGGTAACGTCGCAGAAACCAGCTGTAAAAAGGATCCAACTGAAAAGATCAGCCCAATGTTGCCAACTCTTCTCCAATCAATGTCACAAAACTAGCACAAAAAGTCGCTAAATCTAGCGAGAGAAAAGTCGCAATGAGTCGAAGTGCGTGCAGGAAGGCGTGCGGGACTGCTATTATTACACAGCTAACAGAGTATTTGTATTGAGCCACATGTGCAGAGTCTTACTGAGATGAAACTGATGCTTCACAGTATGATGTAGCACCGAGACCTAATTAAGCGGATAAGGTGTCGGCCATGACTGATCCAAGATAAATACATTTTCTTTGTCAATGTCATTAAAGGAATTGTGCATTTCCATTAAATCATGGCGGACCACAGACTCGTACAAAACAACATAACAATGAGTTCTTCACATTCAGTAATGTGTGAGTTCACGTCTGTGAAACAGGTGCTACTCATATGTGATCTGTTCTCTGCATCAGGAGACACAAATCTGGATCGGACCAGATTCATAGTTTAATCACATCTTCCAATTCACTGAAATGTTCCACACGAAACGTTTTGACAAACAGAACAAAAGCTGGATTAGTTTATGAATGAATGATGAACATCTGTGATCGCTAACACATGTAGATCACCACGCAGCATCGCTTCACGACGCAGCGCTTCACGACGCAACAGCGCTTCACGACGCAGCAGCGCTTCACGACGCAGCGCTTCACGACGCATCGCTTCACGACGCATCGCTTCACGACGCAGCAGCGCTTCACGACGCAGCAGCGCTTCACGACGCAGGAGCGCTTCACGACGCAGCAGCGCTTCACGACGCAGGAGCGCTTCACGACGCAGCATCGCTTCACGACGCAGCAGCGCTTCACGACGCAGCAGCGCTTCACGACGCAGGAGCGCTTCACGACGCAGCAGCGCTTCACGACGCAGCAGCGCTTCACGACGCAGGAGCGCTTCACGACGCAGCGATTCACGATGCAGCAGCGATTCACGATGCAGCAGCGATTCACGACGCAGCGCTTCACGACGCAGCGCTTCACGACGCATCGCTTCACGACGCATCGCTTCACGACGCAGCAGCGCTTCACGACGCAGCAGCGCTTCACGACGCAGGAGCGCTTCACGACGCAGCGATTCACGATGCAGCAGCGATTCACGATGCAGCAGCGATTCACGACGCAGCGCTTCACGACGCAGCGCTTCACGACGCAGCGATTCACGACGCAGCGATTCACGACGCAGCAGCGCTTCACGATGCAGCAGCGCTTCACGATGCAGCAGCGCTTCACGACGCAGCGCTTCACGACGCAGCGCTTCACGACGCAGCGATTCACGACGCAGCAGCGCTTCACGACGCAGCAGCGCTTCACGACGCAGCAGCGCTTCACGACGCAGCGATTCACGACGCAGCAGCGCTTCACGACGCAGCAGCGCTTCACGACGCAGCAGCGCTTCACGACACATCGCTTCACGACACATCGCTTCACGACACATCGCTTCACGACGCAGCAGCGCTTCACGACGCAGCAGCGATTCACGACGCAGCAGCGCTTCACGACGCAGCAGCGATTCACGACGCAGCGATTCACGACGCAGCGCTTCACGACGCAGCGCTTCACGACGCAGCGCTTCACGATGCAGCAGCGATTCACGTTGCAGCGCTTCACGTTGCAGCGCTTCACGTTGCAGCGCTTCACGACGCAGCGCTTCACGTTGCAGCGTTTCACGACGCAGCGCTTCACGACGCAGCGCTTCACGTTGCAGCGCTTCACGTTGCAGCGCTTCACGACGCAGCGCTTCACGACGCAGCGCTTCACGTTGCAGCGTTTCACGACGCAGCAGCATGTAGTGGATCGTAATAATAAAGAGATGGAAGGAGAGAAGATTTGGAGGAACATCTGCTGCTTTGTGCGGCTTTAAACAGGAGGACGGTGATTCTCTCACACAGCGAGGCTGGAAGGAGTTAAACACAACAGGAAACAAATGTAACTAATTATTTGCTGATGTGATTTATCAAGGACGAATACATTTCCTTGTTACAGCTTCTCAAACGGGGGATTTGCTTAATTTCTCTGTTTCCTATCGTTGTCCACTGTTTGATTGTAGATATAAATAAAATCTGTGGTCTGTCAACTTCCAACAGTTCTCAATGAATCATTGATCTTTACAATTTATACTGAAATGTATGATATCATATGTGTGTGTGTGTGTGTGTGTGTGTGTGTGTTTGTAAATGTTATATTTTGCCTTCTCTGTGCCTCCCACATCTCCCCTTCTCATTAGTGGCCTCACTGCCTTTTATTACCACTGTGTGTGTGTGTGTGTGTGTGTGTGTGTGTGTGTGTGTGTGTGTGTGTGTGTGTGTGTGTGTGTGTGTGTGTGTGTGTGTGTGTGTGTTTAAAGGGATTTTCCTTACCGTATCTCAGATGAAACTAATTAGATTAGTAACTAAATGGGATAACAACAACAGAACATGCCAGGAGTGAGATAGCTTTCCTCTCACGACGCCGGAAGAAGTTGTCCATATAAATAACAGTGTGGAAGTAAAAGGATATTCTTCACTGTGATGATGGTCGTGACAGCAAACCCCAGTCCGATACAAAGCTCTGAGATAGTGAAGGATGTTATCAACATGTGTACAGAGAGTGATTAGATCATGTATAGAGGGAAACCTCCCCTTGTGGTTAGCACGAGCTTGCTGTACATCGTGTAAGAT
Organism: Cottoperca gobio; assembly: GCF_900634415.1. Lineage (NCBI taxonomy): Eukaryota > Metazoa > Chordata > Actinopteri > Perciformes > Bovichtidae > Cottoperca > Cottoperca gobio. The sequence continues at coordinate 10,707 of NW_021166994.1, read as the reverse complement.
GACGTGCTGTGCTTATGTGGTCTTACAGTGAAACAAGGTGAAGATGTCCTTTCCTGGAGCCACATCCCCCCCCCAATGTGTGGAGCCTTTCCAGGGTTCTCTGGGCACTTAGCTCCGTGACGCCGTCGGCAAAGTTAGCGGATGTTTGCTACTTTTTAATTTGCCAGAACTGTCGCAGGCTAACTGCCAAATGCCGGTTTAAGCTTGTACATCGAACCAGCAAATCCAAAATCGGCCCAACTAACAGCAACCACAGCGGAGCAGGACGCACTGTTCACGACCACAGCGGAGCAGGACGCACTGTTCACGACCACAGCGGAGCAGGACGCACTGTTCACGACCACAGCGGAGCAGGACGCACTGTTCACGACCACAGCGGAGCAGGACGCACTGTTCACGACCACAGCGGTGCAGGACGCACTGTTCACGACCACAGCGGAGCAGGACGCACTGTTCACGACCACAGCGGAGCAGGACGCACTGTTCACGACCACAGCGGAGCAGGACGCACTGTTCACGACCACAGCGGAGCAGGACGCACTGTTAACGACGCTCACCCTTCAGAAACACTGCACATCATCGCTGCGTCTGCACAACCAAATGCATCGTTTGATTGAACGTTTTGGCAGCGTACAGATCCGGACCACGCTGATTCTGCAGACCCTGAGCCAGCAGCAGTCAAAGTGGTATGTACCAATAACATGAGA
>NW_021166993.1:62892-74384 GCF_900634415.1 Cottoperca gobio | reverse complement strand
GAAGAAGAAGAACGACATAATGAAACACTGTATTAGAAATAGAGCACCAGAGGAGGAGTAGAAGCAGTAGTCTTCTACTAAGAAGAAAAGAACCGACTGATGCGTCTGCACTGACTGAAGCCGTCGTCGCGACCCGCCTCCTTCTTCTTCTTCTCCTCCGCCATTCTCCCTCTTCTTCGCATGCGGACTCCCCTGCGCCGCGCGTAGCATGCCGCCTCCTTGCCTTCTTCATCCTCCCACTTCGCATCCTCCAGCCTCCTGCCCCGCCTTCGTGCTATCTCCTCCCTCCTTCTCCCTCCATCCCTTCCTCCTTCTTCTTCCCTCCTTCTCCTTCCCGCCTCCTCCTTCGCCTCTTCTTCCTCCGCCTCCTCCGTCTCCGCTGGCTCCGCCCTTCGCCTCCCGCGCCTTCCCCCCCTTCTTCTCCTCCTCCTCGCCCTTGCCTCTTCTCCTCCTCCATCCTTCCCCTCCTTCTTCCTGCTCCCGCCTTCGCCTTCGGCGCCTCCCTCTCTCCTTCGCGGCGTCGCCTCCGCACCTGCGGCTGCTTTCGCCCCTCCGTCCCCGTCCTCTTCGCCGTCTGTCGGCCCCCCGTTTCGCCGCCTGCTTCGTCCTCCTGCCGCCTGGCCGTCTTCTCCTCCCTCCTGCTCCGCCGCCGCCTCCCTTCCCCGCCGGCGGCGAGAGACACGCAGGCGCACCGACCCGCCCGGTCGGCCGCGCCTCCGCTCATTCCGGACCCCGTCCGCCCTGCGCCCGGCGGGCGGCCCGCCGCCGCAGGCGCGCCTGCGCCGCCGGCCTCCGTGCCCGCCGCCGGACCCCGCCTCGCCGGCAGCACGCCTGCTCCCCCCGCCCTCCGGACGCCTCACGGCGCGCCGCGCACTCGGCGCCGGCGTCGCCCCGCCTGCGCCTGCGCCCTCCGCCGCCGTGCGGCGCCCCGGCGCGCGCCGGCTGCGGCGCCGCATGCGAAGGCACCGCCCACGGCGCCGCCACCACGACGGCGGCGAGACGACGGCGGACAGGCGAAAAAGGCGGAGGCGGCCCGGGCGGAGCACCCAGCCCCGCAAGGAGAAGGCGCCGCCGCCTGGGCCCGGCGCCCGCCGCAGCCGCGCGCCCGCCGGCGGCCTGCGGCGCCTCCGCCCGCCGTGCTCCGCCGCGCCTGCGGCGCCGCCGCCCCCGGCGCCTACTGGCTCCGCCTTCTCCGCCTCCCGCCAGCCCTCCCCTCTGCGCCGCCGCCGGCGCCGCCCGACCCGGTCGCCCCGGCGCCGGCTCCGGCGCGCCGCCGACGCCCGAAGCGGCGGCGCCGCCGGCTGCGGCGCCTCGCAGCCCACGGGGACGCCGCCTCCGCAGGCGGAGGCGAGGAGCCGCGCAGGCGCAGCCGGGGCGGGGCAGGCGGGCGCCGCCAGACGGCGAATCAGACTGGGACGGACGACAGACGACGCACGACGCGGCGCAGAAGCAGGCACGGCTAAGAAGTGAGGAGGAGACGGAGGCGACGAAAGGAAGCGAAGGAGAAGAATGGGAAGAGACAGAAGACAGAAAGAACGGAGAAGGCAATGGAGGAGAAGAAGAAAGCCGGCGCCGCCGTCGCCTTCTAGCAGCCTCCGCCCGCGCGCTCCGCGCCGCCCCCTCCGCCGCCGGCGTCCGCCGCCCCGCCCCGCCGGCGGCGCCTTGCTGCTTCGTCGCCCCCCCTCCGGCGCCGCACGGCCGCCTCACGTCGCCTCCGTCGCCCGGCGGCGCCGCCGCGCGCCGCCCGGCGCCGGCGCCGCAGGCGCGGCGCGGCGCCGCGCGCCGCCGCCGCCGCGCCGCCCGCATCCCGCCTGCGCCGCCGGCGCCGGAGCCGAAGAAGGAGAAGCCGGAGGGCCGCCGAGGCCCGGCGCCTCCGCGCCGCGAGCAGCCGACAAGCAGGCTGCGGCGTGCAAGCCGCCGGAGGAGCCGGAAGACATCAGGACTGCGCCGCCGACGGAGAAGGAGAAGCAGGAGGAGCAAGTAAGACCAGCAGGCGGAGGTAGACGGAGAAGGGCAGGAGGGCGGAGAAAGGAGGAGAAAAAGAAGGAGCCGGGAGAAGAAGAAGAATGGACGGCGGAAGAAGAGAAGGAGAAGGCGAAGAAAGAGAAGGACAGACGGAGAAGGAGGAGAGAAGCAAAGGAGAAGGAGGAAAGCCAGAAGGAGAAGGCGCCGCTCCGCCTGGCCTGCGCCGCCGCCGGCCCCGGCGCCGCGCTCCCTCCTTGCGCAGCCGGCGCCCTTCGCGCCGGCCGCCCGCCGGCGCCGGCGGCCGGCTGCGCCGGCTCGCCGCCTCAGCCGCAGCCGCCGCCGCCCCGCGGCTGCGCCGCCGCCGGCGCCGCCGCCGCCGCCGGCGCGCCGCCGCGGCGCGCCCGGCGCCACCGACGACAGGAGGCGCCCCGCCGGCTGCTGCCTCCTCCCGCCGCGCCTCCTGCGCATCAGAAGAAAGAAAAAAGGCGAAGACTACCACAGACAGACGGACACACCCCGAAGCCCCGGCGCCGCCGGCCCCGGCCCCGCGGCTGACGCCTCCGCCCCGCCGGCGCGGCGCCGCCCGCCGGCGCCGTCGCTCCGCTCCGGCGCCCCCGCGGCCGGCCCCCGCCCGCGCCGAGCGCCCGCCGCCGCCGGCTCCGGCGCCGCCAGCCCTCCTGGTGCCGTCCCGCCGCCGGACCCCCGGATGCTGCGCCCCGCACGCCGGCGCTCCTGCGCCTCGGGCGCCGCCCCCGCGGAGACGCCCCGGGCGACGCAGCAGCACCGCCGCGACGCCGCCCGCGCCGTGGCTCCGCCGCGCCGGCCCGGCGCCGCCATGCCGGCCCGCACGGCGCCGGCGCGCGCCGCCGCCCGCCGCGCCGGTGCGGCGCACGCCCGCCGGCGCCGGGCGCCGCCGCTCCTGGGCCGGCGCTCGCCGGCCCCTGTACGGACCGCGCCCGCGGCCCGCCGGCCGTGCCTGCCGGCTCCGTCCCGCCCGCCGGGCCGGCCCCCGGCGCCGTCGGCGCCTCCCGCGGCCGCCGGCGCCGCGCAACGCGCCGCCGGACGCACTCCGCAGGCGCCTCCCGCCCCCACGCGCCGCCGCGCCGCCGCCGCCGCCGGCGCCGGCGCCGCACCAGCCGCCCACGCCGGCCGCCGGCGGCGGCGCCGCCGCGGCGCCGGCCGCGCGACCGCCAGCGCCGGCGCCCCGAGCCTGGCGGCGCCGACCGCCGGACCGGCTGCCGCCGCCGCACGCCGGCGCCGCCGGCGCCTGCAGGACCAAGAAGCAAGCCGGCGACGGCGCCAGGCGAAGCCCCCGGAGCAGGCGCAGCCGCCAGCCTGTGCCGGCGCAGCCGCCGCCGGCGACGGCGAAGGCACGAGAGAAGGCACGCCGGGCGCCGGAGGCGACGCAGAAAGAAGGAGCCGGCGGAGACGCCAGACGGAGAAGGCGAATAAAGAATGGGAAGGCGAAGAAATCCGGTACCGGAGGCGCAGAAGAAAGACGGCCGCCGCCGGCGAATGACGGGACGCCGCCGCGTTGCCGGCTCCCCTTGCGCCTGCTCGCCGCCTCCAGCCGCCCTCCGGCGGCGCCGCCGCGCCGTCTGGCGCCTCCGCCTCCGCCGGCGCCTCCGCGTCCGGCCTCGTCCATCGAGCGCCACCCCGCCGCCGCGGCCCCGCCGCCTTCTATGCTCTCCGCCGACAGCAGGCGCCTCCTGCCAAGCCGCGGCGCCCGCGCCGCCTGCTCCGCGCCATCACATCGCCGCCGGGCGCCGCCGAAGCAGGATAAGGAGCAAGAAGCCCCGCCGGAGGCGCCGCAGCCTAGCCGGAGCCGGCGACGACAGACCGACGGAGCCTCGGGCCGCCTGCTGCCGGCGCCGCACGCGCCTGCCCCTCCGCGCCGGCGTCCGCCCCGCCCCGCCGTCCCGCGCCGCAGACTGGGCCCGCCGCCTACTCGCCCCGGCTGCGCCTCCGCCCCGCCGCGCCGCCGTCGCACACGCCGCCGGCGGCGCCGCCTCCTGCGGCCCGCGCCCGCCGGCTCCGCCTTGCGCCGCCCGCCGCCCGCGCCGCCGGGCGCCGCCGTCCGCGCCGCCGGAGCCGACCGCCAGGCGCACTGGCCCCGCCGGCCCCCGCCGGCGGCGCGCAGCCCGCCGGACCGGACGAAGCAAGAAAGAAGGCTCGACGGACAGCGGAGCAAGCAGAAGAAGCCCAGGCGCCCCGACGACGCGCGCCGCAGCCGCCCGCCGCCGACGCGGCGCCGGGGAGGAGCCGACGACATCCGCGCCTCAGGCGCCGCCTGACCGGCTGAGAAGAACCGAAGCGACGGCGCACAGGAGCCGACGGCGTCGCGACCGCCCGACAGGCGACAGAACAAGACCGAGGAGACGGAGAAGACGAAGGCGCCGCGAGCAGCCTACAGGGAGGCGCCGACGCTACCGGCGCAGCCGCCGGCGCCTCGTCGCCGCCGGATCCTGCGCCGCAGCCCCCCGGAGGCGCCGCCCCGCCGGCTCCGCGTCCCTGCGCCGCCCGGCGGCTCCGGCGCCGGACCGCCCGCCGGCGGCGGGCCGCCGGCGGCTGCGCCGGCTGCGAGCAAGACGGAGCCGGCGCCTCGCCGACCAGACGCATGGGGCAGGCGACGCCGAAGCACCGAAGCGGCGACGACAGGCGCCCGCCGGCGAATGCAGCCGCCGCACGACCGGAGAAGAAGGAACGAAGGAGACGACGAGAAAGCGGAAAAGCCAGAAGGAGCAGCAGAAGGAGAAGAAGCAGACGACCGAGCAGAACGGAAAAGCAGGCTGAGGAGAAAGAGGAAAGAAGAACGAAAGGAGAAGAGGCAAGACGAACGCGGAGACGCCAGCGAAGCAGACGACGACGGCGAAGGAGAAGAAGAGACAGGAGGAGAAGAATAAATAAGGAGAAAAGGGAAGAAAAGGCCAAGAAGGAGAAGGAGAGAAGAAGAAAGAAGGAGAAGGAGACGAAGCAAACGCAGAAGCATCGAATGAGAGGAAGAAGGAGAGGAAGAAGAAGGAGAGAGAAGAAGGAAAGACGAAGAAGCCAAGGAGGAGAAGACGGAACGGAGGAGAAGAAGAAGGAGAAAAGAACGAAGGAGAAGAGGAGGAAAGGAGAAGAAGGAGAAGAAGAAGGAGAAGAAGAAAGCCGGCGACCGCCTGCGGCGCCTGCGCTCCCCGGCGCCGCGCTCCGCCAGCCCTCATGCGTCCTTGTTCGCCTTCGCCGTCTGCGCCTGCGCCGCCCCCGGCGCCTCCGGTAGCCGACGGTCACCTGTCGTCGCCGCCGCGCCGGCGCCCGTCCTGCGCCGCCGCCGTCGCCTGACTGCGCCGCGCCCTGCCTATCCCGCCTGCGCCGCCCTGCTCCGCCGTCGCCGCCGGCGCCGCACGCCGGCGCCGCCGGCGCCTCCCGGCCCCTCCGCCGCCGCCGCGCGCATCCCCGCCGGCGGCCTCCGGCGGCGCCGGCGCACGCCGTGCGCCGGCGCCCACGCCGGCGCGCCGGGCCGCACGCCGCCGGCGCCGCAGGCGGCGCCGCGGTGCCGCGCCCGCCGTGCCGCCGGCGGTCGCCGGCGGCTGCGTCGCCGGCGCCCGCCTCCCCGGCTCCGCCGGCCCCGGCAGGCGACCGAAGCATCGCCGGCGCCGCCGAGCCTCCGCCGCCGGCGCCGCAGGCGCACGGCGCCGCCGGAGGCGGCCGCCGAGCCGCCGGCGCCGCCGACTCAGCAGGCGCGGCGCCGACGGCGCGGCGCCGCCCCGGCCCGACCGGAGGCGGCGGCGGAGGCGGCGGCGCCGCGCTCGCCCCGCCTGAGCGGCGCACGAAGCGCCGGCGCAGCTCACACCTGCGGCTGCTGCTCACGCCGGCGCCGCCGCCGCCGGCACTGACGACGACGCCGAGCACGCCGGAGCCGCGCCGCACACAGACGGCGCCGACGCAAGCGCCGCCTGCTCCGCATCACGGCGCCGGCGGCGAAGCCGTCCGCCGGGGCGGCCGGCGACGAAGGCGCCCCCGCCGGCTAAGGAGGCGCCGACGAAAGAAGGGGGCAAGCAGAAGAAAGAGAAGAATAAAAGAAGGCGACGGAGCGCAGGCGAAGCCGAACGGAGAAGAAGCCGGAGGAGACGAAGGGGAGAAGAAGGAGGAGAAGGAGAAGAAGAAGGAGAAGAAGGAGAAGAGGTGAGGTAGAGGACACTGACTTGAAGCCCTGGCTCAGCGTGACCTCTGACCCGCTGGCTCCCATCACCAGGTACTGCTTGCTGTTCTGGAGATCCACAGCGCTGCAGGTCACCTTTTTCACCAGCTCCACCTCCGTACCTGAACTCACTGCCTCAAACTCTGAGAGGAGATAACGTGACGTAGCACAAACATGAAGGTAACACTGTGACGTGATGTAACCTCGTTTTTTATTCAAATATACAAAAGAAAAGGAATCAACGGTGGAAATGCTGCTGCAACACACAAACAATAAAACAATAGAGGTAGAAAACATTACAACCAATTATAAATATCGGACCAAAATAAATGAGTGATTAAAAAATAAAGCTTCCGAAGAACAAAAGATGCAAAGACTTCAAATTAAACATTTTGTGCAGAAAATCACTAATTATGAGCCCCCCCCCTCATTTGTTGTTTTGTTAGAATTAAACTGTATGAAAAATGTGTTTGTATTTTGAACAAAGTGTCAGTAAATAAAGAATATTAAATAACAAAAGGATAAATTGCTGATCAGACTCAGAATCATTGTATTGCCATGTAGGTTTCCACCTACAAGGAATGTTGTTGGTGCTAATCGTCATAAATATAAATAAAATATACATATTTTTAATTGAAATGTTGTTCTTGAGGACACCATAGATATTATTCCGCAGTTATTTCACCTTTATCTGTGTTCTTCAGGACTTCCTCAACGGTGGCTGTGTAGGTCATAAAGTCTCCTTCTGCTGCTGAAGACTTCACCGTCACTTTGTAGGCTGCAGGGACACAAAGATGTGTGTGTGTGTGTGTGTGTGTGTGTGTGTGTGTGTGTGTGTATGTGTATGTGTGTGTGTGTGTGTGTGTGTGTGTGTGTGTGTGTGTGTGTGTGTGTGTGTGTCTTATACAAGTTCCTAAATGCGAGAAATGTACTTCTGTATATTTCAAAAACAAAACTTTAAAAAAAAATGTAATTGAAAAAAAATAAGGTTTTAAAATCCATCGTAAATCTAACAGGAAGCCAACGTAAAAAGGGTAAAACACGTTCTAAACATATAATTACTGGTTAATCAAAAGCATGTTCATCAGTTTCTGCATCTCTAAAGGTTAAAATAAACCTTATTTTTGAGACGATAAACACTGGACAAGCTTTGTTGCTCAAAACATAAATTACATGTGACCTTATTAAATCTGGTTCTCACCATATTTGATTTGTGGCCTGCAGGTCTCGTTGGTACGTTTGGCTGCGGTCAGCGCCACATCGATGTTTCCTCTGTAGGCAGCGCACGCAGCTAAACAACAACATAACATAGTTACAACTAAAAACATTTTCAACATATACAGAGCAGTTCTGGGCAGTGATGTGAGTGACAGCCGACCTCAGCCAATCGCAGGGCAGATGTTACCTGTCATGCACTGACACTGCTCGTCCACACAGAGGCGCTGCAGCTCCTGCTGCTGGTAGGTGAACTGCTTGGTGCATTGACTGCCTGCAGGAGAAAAGAAAACATCCCAACATTTAACAAATAAACCCTCCAGAGTGAGATGTTTCAGACTTTTGTTAGAGCTGCGCTAAGTTTTATTTGTATTGTTTTTTTTACCTTTTTCTGCACCAACTTGTTCTAAATGTTTTTAAACCTGATGATTTATGACTTGTCTGTTTTATTTTGCTGCCTTTATGAAAAATGAAAGTACAAGATTATCAAATCAACATCATGTGATAAAGATTATAATCTCCTGCTATTGATCATCATTAAATGTTTGACTAGGTCATAATTATCACTTGGAAAGTCAACATTCTGATTTACTATTATAATCTTGATCTTCAAAAGTCAGAATCTTGACTTAATATCTAAAAATTATATCCAAAAAATAAATAAATAATAATTAATTAATTTCAAAATCCTGACTTCATATCTCATAACTTTGATTTAGTCATTTAAAATCTTAACTTCAGTTGTCTGCATGTTTGTTTCTGTTTGACTCTGAAGACTGTGAACTACAAACAGACCTGGTAAAGACTACACATCCCAGCAGGATGCACAGCAGGTCCTGACTCACCTTTGTCTTGAGGCTCATAGACGCTAAACAGCGACTGGCTGGCCCCGCCCACCCTGAACATGGTCCGGATCCGAAACCCGACGCACAGGAAGACGTCCGAGGGAACCTGACAGGAAGTCATCACAAATAAAAACACTCGTAAATAAAGGATGATGTAATAATAATAATAATAATAATAATAATAATAATAATAATAATAATAATAATAATAATAATAATAATAATAATGTGAGAGCTCATTACTTTATATTGTTCGACTTTCCAAAACAAAAGATTTGTTTTTAAATAGATTTGATGAAAAAATCAAACCAAATTCAGATTCTTCTTCTTCATGACGTCCATGTTAGTTTATCGTGTGTCGTATGGACGGATTACTAACCAGGCCCGAAGTGTATATATATATATATATATATATATATATATATATATATATATACATATATATAATGTACTGACACCGACTACACGTGACCGAGTTCATACTTTTCTTTCTTTCTGCTCTTCTCCGTTTAAGAGTCGAGACCAAGTGTCGCTGTATGTTGTGCTTATCAACATACCCAAAGACACAAAGAACAACTACAGACACAAAACTACAAAAAGAGGCTAAACGACTTAGTCTGTGTGTCTGGCTCATATCCTGCTGTTTTTATCTCTTGTATTGTAAGGTGTCCTTGGGTGTCTTGAAAGACGCCTACAAATAAAATGTATTATTATTATTATTATTATGTAGGTGAGGCGGTCAGGCACATCGTCGTCTGGGTTTGATTTTCTCTGATCACTAATTTCACAGCAGCGTTCGTTAATAGCTGATAGTCAAAACTTAGATGTCGGACTGTCCTTGAACACACCAATAAGAAGCGCTCTCTAAACTCATAACTTGTGTTACTCACAGCGTCCATCTGAATGATCACAGTGTTTCCTTGGAGTTCAAAGTGAGAGATGTTCGGATCCTCGATGTCTCTGAACTGCAAAACATCCGTTACACGTGAACAAACACTGGAACATGATCAGCTGTTAAACACATTATGTCCTGTTGTCTGTCTGTTCACAACGTTCAATAAAGATTCTCAGGAAACACCTGAAGAAGCGCTCACCTGTCTCAGGTCCTCCAGGAATGCCTCCACACCTGTAGGCAGCTGGATCTTCATCACTGTCAGACTGGACTCTGTGAACACCTCGTTGGGAGGAGGTTTATACCTAGAACACACACACACACACACAATTTAATTTGATTAGATTTACAGAACATTCATCAGAATGTAGTTTATTTTCCCCTTTGAATCAAAAAATATATTTTTATTTCATTATTTACATACAATACTTTTTTTCCTGTTTGTATCTCGAGGGTGTATAAAATACAAACATAATAATAATAATAATAATAATAATAATAATAATAATAATAATAATAATAATAATAATGGCAAATACATGTAAATATATTGGACATAAAGTAAACGTTTTATTTACCATAAAATGTGCTTATATTCCTTTATGCATGAGAAGTGAGTGATATATATATTACCATAATAAGTGATAAATATGTTAATATATCTCTTTATGTTAATCAACACATTCACAGTTAAAACTTGTATATTTCATAATAAAGTGCAGGCTTCAAGATAAAATGATAAACGTCTTTGTAAATTGTAAATATTCTAATGTTTTCCAAGTAAATATTTTGAGTTAAAGTGTGAAGTTAAACTCTGTTTGAGTTTCCTCACTTTGCACAGGCAACCAGGTGAGGAGCGCTCAGGACGGCATCTGAGGAGAAGAAGAAATGTTCCGACAGGTACTCAGGTACCTTTACGTAATTCAATTTCAAAATAAATGTAACTGAAATCAGTTACTGAGAAGAAATATGTAATTAAATCACAGTTACTAATTAAAAAGTTGGTGGTTATAAAAGGTTTATGTAGAATATAAAACATTAATTCTGTTGCTTTGCATCTTTTCGCTGAGCGGGAACCACGATGTCAGAGAAGAACGTCTTCAGGAAATTCTAAATATTTGAATCCTAAAATCAGAAAAGGGCTGGAACATTAAAAACCTGAGGAAACACCAGCGTTAAAAGTACATTCTGTATTACATTTCTTTATTTAAGGGTGTTGACGATGAAGTTAGATTGGTACTCACTGACGGAGGAGTCAGGGCCCGCCACCTCTATAGTGAGGTCGAAGTTACAGTTCTGTGCCGGCGGGCTGGTCTCGTAGTAAACCGTCTTCAGCTGGCAGAAAAACGTTTTTGTTAATTGCCTTTTGCAAATTTTGAGTTCTGCTCTACTTGACCTCCTTTTTATATTGTTTACTGTCTTGTTATACAGTGTTTAACAAGAGAGTGACATCAGAATGTAGTTGCATTGCAGAGCAGAGTAATGACAATAAATATGTTGAATACAGCGAGTGGACGAGCCTCCACTGTCCACATGCTGAGCTGTTCCTGCAGCTGCAGCGTCAGAAACTGTTTCGAGTAACAATGTGACGAGGAGAAGATACTAATCTGGATTCAGCAAGCAAAACCATGGTCTTCTGTTGCGAAGTAGTAAAAGGAGAAATATTGAGCCTTTGTTTCACCAAAGGATCTGAACCTCCCAGAGAAATATGGGATTATTTATTATGCTGTTTATTCTTCCAGAGCGGGTTTATATTAATCATCATCCTGCAGACCAACAGTGTCTGTATAATAAATATATACATATAATACATCTGTATAATACGTTTCAGTCAGACGAAGATTAAAGCTGTAGAGTTACATCTCAGACATTTGGGTTTGACACCAGGAGAGAAACTTCAAAGGGCATTCTGGGACATTTTCAAGGAGTGAAATGTTCGCTGTATTAAACCACGCCCACCTTCACGTTGGACACGCCCTTCCCATAACCTGTGGACACCTTGATGACATCATCCTTCATCACCTGGGAGACAAGGAAACAAGAAGACAGTTCACGAGGTTTCTCAGACACTTTCACTTTTATTATTATTATTTTTTATGGTGTTGATGTGATAAATGTTATTAATTTAGTCAGTGTACATAATCTGTGTGTACTCAACACACACTGTCAGACATGTCCCCATTGGAACCCTCAACTTCACCTGTCTCCCTCTCCTACACCTGTCTCCCTCTCCTGCACCTGTCTCCCTCTCATTCACCTGTCTCCCTCTCCTACACCTGTCTCCCTCTCCTGCACCTGTCTCCCTCTCCTTCACCTGTCTCCCTCTCCTTCACCTGTCTCCCTCTCCTGCACCTGTCTCCCTCTCCTGAACCTGTCTCCCTCTCCTACACCC